>NW_005370981.1:0-1091 GCF_000412655.1 Myotis brandtii
TTGGCAGGAATCGAACCCGGGACCCCTCAGTCCACAGACTGACGCTCTATCCGCCGAGCCAAACCTCCAGGGTTAATTAATTTTTTTAAAGCAATGGGAAAGGCCAGGCCAGTTTGCTTCTTTGTAAAAGATGTAATGCAAACCTATTGTGCGCACCCCATCCACCTGGGCTTTTCTGTGTCATTCCATGGGGCATCAGAGGCAGGGAGAATCAACGCTAACATGAGGTTCGTTCTGTGTGCTTCATCGTTGAACCTGAGCTAAGTGTCTCATGTTTTCTGACACGTATCCACGGAACTGGGACAGGCTAACGTGTTCGTTTGCAAGCAGGAAAAAACCTCAGACGGAGATTATAGTTCTTGAGACACACGTTACATGCCTCTCCCTCCCCTGGGACAGTGTGAAGGTTTGTCAGTAAAGGCTGCAGGAGGGTATTGAACAGGACAGGGTTATCTTCCGGGTCCTAGTGTGCTCCTCAGCAATTTGCAGTTCCTCTAGAACCGGACTCCTGTAGCATGAAGTTCTCCAGCCCCCAGGTCCTGCAGGGGTGGCCTCCCCGTGCCTGGCTCCTGCCGCACACGGTGCCCGCCCACCCAGCGGCCAGGGCTTCCCTTGGTACCACTCAGGCAGTTTGGTAGCAGGTGCCACTAGTGAGGCACTTGCCTATGAAGGGCTCTCTTGGCACCCCTCCCAGTGAGTTATGGCGGTGCTCTTGGTAATAAGGTCTCGCCCTGGGAGAAGAGGCTGTTCATTTGACCTTTGACTCCTTGTTTCTGTGTCCTGGTTGGACCCTGACTAATACAGCATCCAGAGAGCTTGCTACTTTCTGCTCACCTGGCCCCATCAGCATGGTGTCATCACTGCAATGTTTGGTGGGATGTCATGATCATGATCTCTGTACATTTTATACTTCCACAAGCGTTATACGTGTAGATAGCACACTATATACCGTACTTCCTGCAAAAGCATGATGGACAGAGCCCCGAGGTGAGGCTGGGAAGGTGTACTGTTGGCCCTCCCAGATGAAGGCAAATGGCTCTGGTATGCCTTACACGGTGGGGTGGAGGTCGGTGGCTGCATCCCAAGCCAGG
>NW_005370982.1:0-19481 GCF_000412655.1 Myotis brandtii
CAGAGACATAGAAAGAAGGTGGCTGGAAATATATGCTTCTCTCTTTTCCATTCCACTGCCTGAATTGCAATGTCTTTGTGACATTTGGATCATCTGAAAACCACAGTTCTTTTGAAAGAGGAGGTCCCATGTATGGCAGCTCAGGATCTTCAGATACAATCAGTACCCTGGCCCCAGGATCCCGAGCCCTGATGGATCTGGCTGCAGCGAAAACAGCAGCGCCTCCACCAATGAGCAGGAATGGAACATGACTTGGTACCCTGACTTGAGCAACTGGCTCTCCTTCTGGAGCAGATAATGCGGCCCTCTTCTGTTTCTCTTCTGGTGTCAGCCCTAATCCTGAAATTCTTTCATTATATCTTTTTTGGTCACTTTTTATAAGCTTGTAGGCATAATAAACTCCTGCCCCAGTGACTGTTGCTCCTACAATTAAGAAGTATATTAGTCTGCTGCCATATTTCCCAGAAGCACCTGCGGACGCTAGTGATCTAGAAGGGGATCCTAGGTGATGACACTGCACAACTGGAAGCTGGTTCCTTTGCCTCGGGCCTCGGATGCACACAGTCCGCACCAAGGGCGCCAGCTTCTGCTTCAAAGCACCCGCTGCCAGGCTTCCACACCGGTACATTTCGGCAGCCGCTACTCGGGACCTCCTCCTTCCTTTCTTCTCATGTACTGACAGGTCAAACACCCTGGGCCCCGGCCCACTCCCCGCCCCCTTCGCTTCGCGCACACTGTAAGTTATATTTTAATTTTTTGAGCAAACTCCATACTGTTTTCCATAATGGCTGCACCAGTCTGCATTCCCACCAGCAGTGTACTAGGGTCCCCTTTCCTCTACATCCTTGCCAGTGCTTGTTATCTGTTGATTTACTGATGGTAGCCATTCTCGCAGGTGTGTGGTGATACCTCATTATAGTTTTAATTTGCATCTCTCTGATGTTTAGTGAAGTTGGGCATTTTTTCATATGGCTATGTTCTCTTTGGAGAGGTGCTTATTCACATGATCTCACTTATGGGTGTTTGTGTTTAAATTTGGGTCATAAAATATCTACAGTATAAAATTGAATTTATTTGTCAGATGTGTTTCGTATGACTTGAGATTTGTTTTGTATATTGTTTTTGTCTGAGTTCTGTCTTGTTATCAAAAAAAGGATTGAAACTTTTAAGAGTTTAGGAATTAAGTTAAGATTTAAAAAGTTATATAATTCTAGTGAATTTTCAATCTAAATCTAGTTAGAAAAGAGGATTAATTCTGCATTTTCAACCTAGTGTGATAAGCAAGTTATCTTTTATATTTGATAAAAGGCTTAAGCGGCCACCATCTTGGGCCACAAGGCACATGATGTTCCCGGGGGCTGCCATCTTGAAACAGCAAAGGCCCGCCCCTCCCTTTGAATTAGCCAATCGCAAAAGGAATGTTTGCTTACTGAGGCAGAATGGAATTTCAGAGGTGGAATTAAAGGCGGAGTTTTGGGCCCCGGGGATAGGGCTGCATGCATGCCTCGTGGATTTATTTACTATGTTTTTTCAATGAAGATGCTTATTCTGATTGCTTAATAAATTAGCTTTTAAAATATCATCAAGGTCTCATATAATTTCAGTTATATGACAGATCAATGTTTTAAGCAGTCGACTTTAATAAAAGCCAATAGAAGTTCAAATTCTTAAAAGCTTGCAGATATAAACATTCTTTAAAGGTACAGAATAAACTGAAGAATATTATTCAGGCATTAAATCTAATTATTAATAGCATTCACCATGTATACTAAAGGAAAGTTATTTAATGTGACTACCTTACCTAGCAGTATTAAATGTCTTAAATTCTCTGAAGGTGACCACAGCTTTGCAGGGAGAAAATGGGCAGGCAGTAAGCGTGTTCTCCCAGCAGTTTCTCTGACATTCAAGGTATATCATAAAAATTCAATGACCAGATTGAAAATAATTAATTCTATGGTCAAGACCAAATTCTTTAATGTTAAGAACTGGTTTGAGTTTTTAATAATCTTTAAATTGGATATATTTGATGGCTTTTCCGAATGTAATACTTCAAGAATGTAACTGAAGGACAGATTTTGTGACACCTCAAAGGGCCCTGGGGTAATACCAAAAAAGATTTATTCCTTCTCCCTAAAAAGAAATAACTAAATTAGACCAATGAATATACTTGAGATTGCATGAAGAAACTCTGCCAAATGAATTTAAAAAATTAATTAATTAATAGCAATGTTCTATTTAAATGCATATGCCTTGAATGTCATGAAAGTTACTGTTAAGTGTATGCACAGACCCACAAAGTCATTTTTCTAATTTCTTGACTCACATGTAACAGCAATTTGCAACTATCTAAAAGGTATAAATGCCAAGGGGTTTGAAGTCATCTAGAAAACCCTGTCTTCCTTAAACTAAGGACAATTAAAAGTTAATGATCTATATTTTCTCTCCCTAAACAAAGGTTAAATAGCTTATGTCAACGTTATCAAAGGGACTGGTAGCAGAAATCCAATTAATGTTATTTACTGTCCACAAAGACAAGTAAAATTAAAACATAAACCTCATTTCAAATTAATTTAAATTGGCTAATTGAAATAAATAAATATTCAAGAAAACTGAATTGTACTGTACAAGAAACTGTTCCTGAAGTATTAACTAAAATTCTTATTGATGGTTCAAAAATTGCTTAACATGTTATGTATTCAAAGCAGTCATATTTCTATATAAGAAATTAAATCTAAGGTTATCAAGACTGCATTAAAATTTTTTCAAAAGCCTCTTTATATTATTTTAATACAAAATTGGGGCATAGTAGAATAATCTCATGTAAGAATATTACATTAAGCCTAAATTATTTTAAAATTGTTACTTTACAATTGATTTTCACTTGTAATGCCGGTGAATGTGCACTGGTGTCAAAGTGGGCCAAAAGGAAAATGCTCTGGTTAAATGAAAGAATCTCAAATCTAAATTATAGGAAATTCCCTCTTAACATTTGGTCGAGGATATGCTTATATATTTCCAGAAAATTTCTCTAAGCCCGTGTGGATTCCTGCAAGAAATAGTAACTTCAACATGGAGAAGAACTGGCCAGGTTAAAGAGGAGTCTGCACCTGGAGCCGTGCCTTACAGCTGCAGGTAATCAACTGCCCTGGCCATGAATAGCAGTGGTCCCAAGCAACTCACTGAAGATAAGAAGTGGGAGGAGGATGAAGTGGACAGCGAAGAGACCAGAAGTAACCTGGAGCCCAGGAACACCTGAGAACATCCTTCTTGCCATGCTAGCAGTAATCAGCTGTACGGTAATGCTACCAGGGGTAAATGGGGAAGTATTTTGGACTTATATTCCTGACCCACCATGGGTAAGACCCCTTACGTGGGCTGATTGTCCACCTAATATAGTCACCAATGATACCCAAAACCTTGGTCATCCAGGAGGACCACAGGTGGGGCAAGGAAGTATATGGGCAAAGTATAATTTTACACAGGTGTTGCCACCCAGCTTCCCTTTTGTATGACACTAAATCAAATCACTGCTCCCTTGTGTGTAAAATTAAAGAGAGGTTTTTGGCCAGCTTGGACCCCAAAGGATGGGGAAGAAAAAGCTCAAATACGTTTATTATCTCTACTTGCTCCGGGGAAAGGTGCAGAAAATGTAAGTGTGCTAAGACACCCCCCAACTAAGCCATTATGTAAAAAGTCTTATGAATGGCACCCCACTGAGGAAGAAATTAATTGGCAAGACTGTTATAGTAATTATCCTACCACCAGCAAACTTAATAACAATTTTTTCTTTGTGGACTGGAGCCCTTATGGGTCTTTATATAGTAACAATCGCACCCTAAAATGGAAAGGTAACTCATCCTATCTATATGTTGAAGCAAATCACTCCATCTCATGGCATGGAGGAGAATTTATTGGGTCTCAATTGCAACATGACAATCAGCCCCTACAAAGTACGCAGTGGAAATTAGCTGCTGCACTTGCACCTATTAAATGGTATAGTTTTAATTATAACTCAAATAATTCCATTTTTGTTTTACAAGGAACTTTCAATAAGACAGTGCTTGCTACTGCCGGTGTGTTTGATCCATTTGTACTCCTCTCAGGCCCCATCCAGATGCACCTTAATGTTACAAGCCATCTGGATGAGGTGTCATGCACAGGTTGCACTTTATCCCATTGTATTAATTCTACATTTCAAAAGAAGTTCCTCATGATTTTAAAACAACCAGCTTTTGCTTGGGTTCTCACCAACTTAACTGAGCCTTGGGAATCTCATCAAACCTACCAACTGTTGCATGATCTAGTAAAAATCTTAAAAAGACAAAAAGGATTTCTTGGAATGTTAATTGCAGAAATCTTTGCCCTAGTAATGTTACTTACTTCTGTGGGCATTGCTGCTTCATCAATGGTACAAACTGTTCAAACCTCTCAGTTTGTACAAGTCAAGGAAAATGTAACTAAAACCCTGTCTATACAAAAAAGAATTGACAGCCAGTTTGAGAAAGAATTATCGGCACTAAAGTCTACAGTCCTGTGGATGGGTGATAAAATCCATGGCCTAGAGCAAAGAATATCTTTGCAGTGTCATTATAATTTCTCCCAGATTTGTGTTACCCCCGTTCCCTATAATAGTACCCTGCACCCTTGGGAATCAATAAAAAGTCATCTTCTTGGTGCTTGGGGGAAAGGTAACACAACCCTTGATATTTTAGAATTGCAACAGCATATTGTACAATTATCCCAGGCAAACTTACAAACCAATTCCCTTAATGCCTGGCAGCAATTTAAAGAGGACTTGAAAGAGTTTAACCCAGGGGTGGGCAAACTTTTTGACTCGAGGGCCACAATGGGTTCTTAAACTGGACCGGAGGGCTGGAACAAAAGCATGGATGGAGTGTTTGTGTGAACTAATATAAATTCAAAGTAAACATCATTACATAAAAGGGTACGGTCTTTTTTTTTTTTAGTTTTATTCATTTCAAACGGGCCGGATCCGGCCTGCGGGCCGTAGTTTGCCCACGGCTGGTTTAACCCCTTTCACTGGATATCATTACATTTACCTCTCAGCATAACCACTATTGTTTGTCTCATTCTTGTTCTCATATGTTTACCTCTAGTCTGCAGATGTGGAATGAAGAGTCTTAAAAGGACTCAAACCCTTCAGGCAGCTTTCACTTATCAAGATTTATTAAGGAAAAGCAACAGGGAAGAGAGCCTAGCACATAATTAATCATTGCCTTTATGGTACTAGGACCTCCCCTAGAGGTAAAAACAATGGATCCACGTACACTAATTCTGTTTTCAGTACTTTTGTCAACAATATCAAATTTGTCATAAAACTAGTATCCCTTATAATTCTCAAGCAATAATGAAGTAAACCAATCATACTATTAAAATGCAATTATTAAAACAGAAAGGGGGAGACAGATGTTATTGTCACCTCAAATATAAACTCAGTCATGATCTTTATATTTTAAAATTTTTTGCTTTATATTTTAAATTTTTTGAATTGCGATGCAGAGGGTTGTACAGCAGCCGGAAGGCATCAGGCCTCCTGTACAATAGCCTCCGCCAAGTTAGCCTGGTTGAAGAAAGCAAAAACCAGACAAAAGTTTTATCAGATTCAATAATAATGTGGGGAAGAGGTTGTGTTTTGTATCTTTCCAGAAGGAACAGCTCAGCCAATCTGGATGCCAGAGCATTACATGCGTCACCATGATGGACACAGAGAAGCTGCTTGTCCCATCGTTCAAGGGACTGAAAGTTGCCCTGATGACAGCGATGCAGAAGAGGAAAAGGAAAACTACGTAAAAGACTGAGGTGTCAACATAGGGTCAGCTGAAGAGGTTAACGACTAAAGCCAGCGGAGGTGGAAGTTACAGCCTCAACCATGTTTCTGGATATGCTAACATTGGTTAGCTGCCAGTCTTCTATAAGACCTTGCACAGCCAAGTCTAAGGACTCTGAGTAAATATACACCAGCAGCAAAAGAAACTTTCAGTTAGTAGCTAAAAATGTTAACATAGCTATAGTTTGATTTCTCTCTTATTGTTGTGTTTGCATTGATATTTTTTTAATTAGTTTTATTTAGTCAAAGTTTTGTTTTTGATATTAAGTTTTATTTTTAACTTTAGTTGCTTAAATATAAAAATCGGGGGAGATATGGAGGGCTGCTGGCTAGCACATTAGGGCATTTTTTAGATATTGTCAACTGAACTCAGGGCGCAGGCAGAGCCATGCCCTGGGGGCGGTCCTAGTCAAGAGGCTAGGACGCCACTCAGTCTGACTTTCCTGCCCAGGTGCTAAGGGGGGTGGGTCCTATTATGTTGCCAGGAACTCAAGGCCCACCCAGATGTGATGTAACTTCCTGTTACTTTGAGTATAAATAAACTTCCCACCGTGTGGGAGGGGCTCTGATCATCTATCAGAGGGCAGACACCACACCCAGGCCCAGCTTTCCCTCTATGTCTGTCTCAGTCTTGTTTTATTCATTTTTCCTTAAACCTCGTCATGTTCTACACAAGAATTCATCAACCCCCATGTTCTCTCTCTCTGCGCTGGCCACGGGAAGAGAGACCCCTCCCCCTCTCATAGTAGGTTAAGCTGAAGTTCATTTAATTATTTTCACTAGGAAATCTATGGTTACATTGATATCAGAAAAACAAGCCAGAAGCAACCTCAAACATTATATTATAATGATGCAAAAAATGATGATGATGATAGATGAGAAAAAAATGAAACCCAGGGAGGTGCAACAAGTTATCCAAGATCACACAAAAAATTGGCAAAAAAGAGAGAAGATTCAAGAACCTAGTCTTTACACGGACCAAAATACTAATGAGCTACTTCACCTCAAGTTCCTAAAACATACATCTGTAACTAGCCAACAGGATGTAAAATTATGTAAGTTAAATCACAATGCTCTCTAGCATACAATCCCCATGCCAGAGTGAAAGAACAGAGAAGGGGCTGCCTGACATTTGCTAGCTTTTCTGATTTAAGCACCAAAGCATTTGGTCTATAAGATTTAGAGACTATAATACTGGAAAAAATGAAGATATATCTGAGTTATTTCTTATATATAGTGGGAAAAGAGTAGGCAGGCCAGTTTTCAGGGAAGAGTCAGGAGTTAAAGTATTACGTACTGTACACGATGATGGTGATGTTGGCTTGCAGGGCAGTATTGTTTTCTTCCCTGCAAATGTACAAACCATTGTCTTCCATAGTTACATTCCAAATGGTCAAGTTACTATAACTCTTGTACACAGGGGATCCTTGGTACAATTTTCTTTTAATTTCACAACACCTGGGTGTTGTCTTGGACTGTGGGGTGAGAAAAAAAAAAGAGAATAATTTCACTTGAGATTATTGCACACTCCTAGGTACCTAACTTGTCACAGCTCAACAGAAAGCCAAAGAAAATCCCTATGGCAACATGACACTTTTCCTGCACTTCTATTACATTACATATGTAACTAATGAACCATGATGTGGTGAAAAATGAAATGCAAGTCCCTTATAAGAGTGGCTTCCTTAAATGCAGAAGCTGCTTATAATTCAACTTTGTTGATTTTCTTAGCACTTTGCCTAGTTCTTGACCCAAAGTAGGAACTGAGTGAAAATGGCAAAGAGAGAGGATGTGGGTGGATTTGTGAAGAGTTAGAGCAGGGATACTGTCCTTACATCTTGCCGATTGAATACCCAGTTCAGTTTGATTCGTCCATTGAATGTGGTCTCTGCAACACATTGCAGGAAAAGGGTATCTCCTATGAGAAGTTTCTGGTGGTTGTATCTGATGGAGATATTTTCTCTCTTGGTTTCTGGAAAATATATCAGATGGCATAATACTGACAAAGAAGGCAGGAGACAAAAATCTGGATTATGGAGTACTTGTTAGAATTCTCAATTTCTCATTCCTTTTCTTATATGGAAATGTAGACTCAAAACCAAACCAGAAGATTCCATGATTCAGAAACTGCTGGATAAGATTTTTTTTTTTTACCAGTTGAATCTTTATTTTTTTTTTTTACCAGTTGAATCTTTATTTTTTTTTATTACCAGTTGAATCTTTATTTTTTTTTTTTACCAGTTGAATCTTTATTTTTTTTTTTTACCAGTTGAATCTTTATTTTTTTTTTTTACCAGTTGAATCTTTATTTTTCCCAACCCTCTCTGGCCTTCCCACTGCAGTTTGACAATCAGTTTGAGGCAGCTCTGCCTCTGTATCTATTATTGTTCAAAAGTTTGTAATGGTCTTTATTATCCATGTATGAGTGAGATCTGGATAAGATTTTATATAAATTATATAAAGAGGCTTGGTGGTGGTGTCAAAGCTTATCTTTCTAGTTCTTGAGGTTTTTAAATGAAAAGAATTCTGCAATCCTGCTTAGGAAATCATATACACAGTTTAATAAACTCTCAATCAGAAAGTTTTTCCTCCTACTGATCTAAAGCCATTAAGCCCCTCTGTGGCTAATTCTGCTACATTTCTGAATTCTCTGAGCAAAGGGTCTTCCCTGGATTAGAAACCCGTTTTCACTTCTATACAAGAGCAGCATTGATATAAAGTTCCAAGGTGTCATTGCTTAGCCACGATATGTACCATCATTTCATAGTTTTGCAAGGATAAACTTATAAAAGCTAAGTATCTATTGCTAGACACTGATAAACCATTGATTTTATGGATCTATTGAGCAGGCAACTGAAAACAGTAACAGAAATTAGTCTGGGCTTTTTCTACTGAGATACATACAGTTCTTAAAATAAAAGCTTAGAATCACTAGTTATTAAATAATATGGAAGAGATTATAGCTGAAGTAAGGTTTATACAAATAGGAAGTGATTACCAGGAGCAGCAGGATCCCATTTCCTAACCTAAAAACGTAAGATCACATACCCAGACGCTGTGGGAGATAGAATGACTTGTGTATCTTCCCATTAACTTCGGCAACACACTGGAGCATGGTGCTGTAGAAGTGGTAAGAGGGTCGGGTCACAATGAAGCCTTTCCTGGGATTCCAGTTTTGACTTCCATAGGAAAATGTGGCAGAGTGTAACTATGGGGCAAAAAAGGAGGACATAGGAACACATACATGTAAAGTTCTGGCCAGTCATCAGTATCATACTCAAACTATCTGCTCTGAAGCCACAGAGAGGAGTGGCCTGCCCTCCCCCTCACCCACCCAAGTTTCCTCAGAACTGAGTCTTTGCTGGTTAACCTTTGTTTTCTTCTCAGAGATTAGCACAGTGATGGGCTCAGAGTAGATACTCAATAAATAATAATTATAGTAATAAACACTTACCAAACACTATGTGCCAGGCACTGTATTAGCTCACTTAATCTTTATAACAACTCTATGAGATAGGTATTAATGTTACTCTCATTTTAAAGATGAAGTTCATAGGGGACACCTTGCTAAACTGATTGCTTAATATTGGATTGAATATTAAGGCTTATATCTCTTCTATTGGATATATTTAGAGCCAAAAAGGCTATGCTAAGATTCATTGGGCCTTCTTTTTAAGATATGTGAGAGAATCGCAGCTGTCAGGTTCCATATCTTCTCATGAGGGCCCCTGATATTTACTTACATTCTGTTACTGTAGGTAGCTCTTTCTACCTCAAGTAAGGAAGGACATATGAAAAAAGACTTTAAGGAACTTAATGGCCCACATGAAGTCCATTTGTAGCTTGTACTTTCATTCATTTAATCAAACATTTAATATTTAATAGTATCTATTCTGTGGTAGGCAATAGGGATCCAGCTGCAAACAGCACAAACTGAGTGCTTACTCTCAGCTAGTGTGTTTCTAAACAGATCTGGATTACTAAATCTTCTTTTGATTGATATGAAAGTAATACATACCAATTGTGAACATTTTTTTAAATAATGGAGAAAATAAATAAAAAACAATAATGATGACCTATAACCCAGAAATAGCCACTAGGAATAATAAAACATATTTACTTACAGTCTCTTTTCTATGTATGTATATATTGTTACATAGCTGTACTTATAAAGTATATACAATTTATCCTGTTTTTTCCCTATTTTGCATTATATAATTAGCATGTTCTCATATTATTAAAAACTCTTCATAAACAATTTTAATGACTGTATAATATTGGTATTCTAATATTTATTTAACCATTCTTTTATTGTTAGATATTTATGTTGTAATAATTTTTGTTTTATTTAAAACAATGTGACAATGAATATCTTTATGTTTCGATCTTTGCTTATTCACTGGACAAGATCCTTAGATGAACAACTACTGGATCAAAGTGTACAGACATTTTCCAAGCACTTGATATATTTTGCCAAAGTCCATCACAGCAGAATATACTAATTTATATCCACTGGTATATGAGAATGGACCCTATATTTTAAGGAGGATCTTTACAAATTGAAGCATGGTCAGAGGAAGATGATAAAAACTATGAAGGTTCTGGAAGCCTTGTGATATAAGGAATCGTTTAAGAAACAGGACATTTTTAGTGGGACAAAAGAAACGCTTGAGGATGGAAAGTGGTAGGTGGAGTTAGTGATTGGTTGGGGATGGAGTGGCTCTTTCCTAGTATTTGAAGAACTCTTACTTGGGAACTTTTGTGTATAACAGAGGGTATAATGGGGACCAATAAGTGGAAATGACAGTGATGCATATTTTGGCTCAATCAGATGGTGACTTCTCTGTCACTGAAAGTATTGAAACAATAGCTGAATGACTATTTGTCCAGGGTGTTATAAAATAATTTTTGTGGAAAATTAGACTGTAAGGTCTCTTCTAACACTGAGGTTCTATCTCTTTTTGACCCACAGTTCAGTTATCTTATTCTTATCCAACAAGAACTACTCAGAGACTTATTATTTTTTCTTTTTTAAAAAAATATTTTTATTGATTTCAGAGAGGAAGGGAGAGGGAGAGAGAGAGAGAGATAGAAACATTCATGATAAGAGAGAATCATTGATTGGTTGCCTCCCGCATGCCCCCAACTGGGGACTGAGCCCACAACTCAGGCATGTGTCCTTGACCAGAATTGAACCTGGGACCTTTCAGTCCTCAGGCCGACGTTCTATCTACTGAGCCAAACTGGCTAGGACTATTTGTTTCTCTTTTTACCTTTTAATTTTATTGTTGTTGACACTATTACAGATGTCCCCATTTTCTCCTCCCCTTGCCCAACTCCATCCAGCCTCTGTTCCCCTTCCCTATGGCCATCACCACACTGTTGTCTGTGTCCATGGATTATACACATATGTTCTTTGGCTAATCTCTTCACCTTCTTTCATCCAGTTCCCCCAAACACTGCCACCTGACAGCTGTCAGTCTCTTCCATGTATCCATGCCTCTGTTTCTATTTTGCTCATAAGTTTATTTTTTTCATTAGATTCCACATATAAGTGAGATCATATGGTATTTATCTTTCTCTGACTGGCTTATTTCACTTAGCATAATCATCTCCAGGTTTTTAATATCAGGACAAGGTCATCACATATTGTCTAATAACACAAAACCTAGGGTTGAAAGTTTGTCAAATTTCTTTTTAGTTTCATGTTTTGTTTTGTTTTACTTCTTAAGTATTAACTATTGAATTAAAACATTTAAAATAATTTTTCAAATATCAGTTTTCACCAGAATATTTGTTGGGACTCTTTGAGAAGCCCTTTAACCACTAGTAATTTCACCATAACCTAAATGTACCTAACTACCAGATGTCCCCAGGGAATCTGACAATTAAAAAACAATAGAATAAAATAAAGAAAACACAAGTAACATATGGGATAAATTACAATAATCAAGGAGAGTCAAAACACCTTGAGTTTTTGCATGCTTATGCAGAAATTCAGTGTTGCAGAAATTCAAAGTAATGGTAAGATACTAAAATATTGAACTATCTGATTGCAGAGTTGAAATACTCTGTGTCTTAATACTTTTTCCATTTGAATGATTAAAGCCTCAGTCCTAAGAAAGCAACTCGTTCATTTAATTAACCCTATAGATTAATGGCTCTCAATGAAGGCTTAGGGAAGGGTTTGGTTCCCCAGGGGATATTTGGTAATGTTTGGAAACATTTTTGGTTGACAAAACTTGCGGGGGCGGGGGTGCTACTGGCATCTAGTAGGTAGAGGCCAGGGATGCTGTTAAGCATCCCATAATGCATAAGATAGCCCCAACCCTACAACAAAGAAGTATCTGACACCACATGTCAATAGTTTAAAAAAAAACAACCTGCTATAAGATTTCACCTCCAAAATCTCTGTTATGCCCTTCCTCTTCCCTTCCATTCTAAATTAGATTTTCCTTATCTATATTAGACACTTCATTATCCATATTAGACACAGTTGCTCAAAATAAGAACCCTTCCTTATTTTTGTCTCTACCCCTTCCTACAAACCATCCCTGACATCCCTCTCACACTAAACAAACATGTCCTTTAACTATGTAGTTTGTGTGAGAGCTGCCATTTTCATATAAATCCTTCCGCTTTGGCCACAGTAATCGGTCTAGAAATGGGCATCAGATTTTAGGTAGGGCAATCAAAACCCTTCCCTGTGATTATTTTGTAATTTGGGGTCACATAAGAAATGCCTCACAGTTGTTCTCTGGCAATAAATACTTAATATACTGTAGATAACCACATCCCCCTTGTGAAAGAAGCAAGTCTGTGGTATTCAATAGAGGAGCTGTTACTGAATACATGTCCCTGAGGTTTAGCCATACTCTTACTTTTAAAATACGCTTTCCATTTTACCTACTAGTTCTAGTTTGTTAGGTTTGGTTGGATTTCTGTTGGTTTCAACCAATAATCCTGGATACTCCATGTTTCAACCAATACTCCTGGATACTCTATTTGTGTTCTTTGCCCAATTATCCACTTAAAGTGCTTCTAGTTATTTATCAGGACCCAGCGTGTCACCAGTTTAAATCCTCAGAAAAGACTGACTCAGGAAAGGAATCTGTTTTTCCTCTCTATTCCCACTGTGTCTGGTACATACAGATATCTAATAGAGCAATTAGACAAACAAACAAATTATTAATAACACTCACACACTTACACACACAGGGATACCACACTACTTGTAAGTCAGGAATTGAACCCTGAGAACATCAATTGTGTATATTAAATGAGATAATGCAAATAAAGCTCTCAGCAGAGTACCTGGCACTGGTAACGGCCTGTAATGCGTTCAATAGTAACCCCTCCAAAAGATATATCTACTTTTGAATGAGATGTTATTTATAAAAGGAATCTTTGCAGATATAATTAACTTTAGGATGTTGAGATGAGATCATCCTGGACTAGTCTAGGCCAGTGATGGCGAACCTTTTGAGCTCGGCATGTCAGCATTTTGAAAAACCCTAACTTAACTCTGGTGCCATGTCACATATAGAAATTTTTTGATATTTGCAACCATAGTGAAACAAAGATTTATATTTTTGATATTTATTTATATATTTAAATGCCATTTAACAGAAAAATCAACCAAAAAAATGAGTTTGCGTTTCACCTCTGACACGCGTGTCATAGGTTCGCCATCACTGATCTAGGCCCTAAATCCAATGATATGTGTCTTTATAAAAGACAGGACAAGAGAAGACATACATAGAGACAGAAGGGAGAAGGCCATGTAAGGACAGAGGCAGAGACCAGTGTTACCCAGCATCAAGCCAAGGAATGGGTGGAGCCACCAGATATTGGAAGAGACAAGGAAGGATTCTCTTATAGAGCCTTCAATAGAAATATGTGCCTGCCAACACTTTGATTTCAGACTTCTGGCTTTCAGACCTATGAGAGAATATATTACTATAGGCCACTCACTTTGTGGTAATTTTTATGGTAATTTGCTATGAATATATCTGGGCAGTGCTTTGCAGAGTGAACTTGGTAAATGTGTTGGACTGAAGCAAATTATATTAAATTTGACCTCAGAATGAGTTCTATTTTCCTTCTTCATGAAGTTGGATTTGGTTACTGTTACCATTGGGTAAACTCCCTTAAATATACTGTTGTCTTGCTTCTAACTAAAGTTCACTTCTGATGAAGCTACACTTTAGGAAAAGGAGCACTCTTCTCTCTCCTCCACCTGTTGAGTGTCACTGAAATCCAGTGATGAGACTTAAGTACAAGAAAGGGAATGCAAATACATATGTGGGTCTTGTAAGGACAGAGCAGGAAGTAGAAAATACACAGACAAGAAGTTTACTTCCAGTCCTAATTATCATGATTATACAGTACTTTCACCTATATAACTTATTGCATTTTACAAGGCATAATCCATATTCAGTCTCCTAACTGGTTAAGGATCATTATCCAACCTGAGCTCTAGGTTTCCTCATTCTTAGTCCAGGACTTCTCTCTTTCTGTGGGCTTCAGGAAACTGGCCTGATTCTAGAGACTACCTCAAGATCTATTTACAGTTTGATAAAAACCCTCTTATATCCTCTTCAGGGGCACCTCTTTAATTCACCTCTCAGATTATAGTTGTCAAGCTTCAGGATGAAAGTGGTGTCTAAGGATTGACATAGGTCTTTGGCTAACAGCTCTTTTAAGAGCAGCAGTAAGTTGATTTTTTTTTCAGAATACAATGAGATAATGAAGAAGCTAACCTGAACTGTGGAAAATGTTGGTGATTAGAAAAGGAAGTGGAATGTTATGGGTTGGTGTCTTTGAAACCCCTTTTAGTGGAAGGGTTAGATTTTTGGATACTATGAAATTGCCTACTCTAATGAAAGTAGCAAAGGCCTTAGGAAAAAGCAAATCCCAGGTTTGTCTTGACTCTCATACCCTGACACATCCTCTGGAGGTAAACTGGCTGCCTAGCGGGGTTTAATTTTAGAAAAGGATGTTTGAATCAGACAGCTCAGTCCCTTCCCTACCTAGTGCTTCATTTTAGCAGAGGAAAGAGACATGGTGATTTCAAGCTCTACCAGAGGAAGAGGACAAAGAAGCCTGGTGGGTGTGCCAGAACACCCTCCCTGCCACTAGGTAGAGAAAGGATGAGGTGGACAGCCAAGCATATAAATTATACAGCAGACTGCATCCTCCTTGCTCCACCCATCCCCACACACCACTGCTTCTTTCTGGACCAAGTCCCAAAGACAAGGAGCCATCTTCCTTTTCCCTTTAGAAATAGCTGATAGAATGTCAGGAAAGAGTGGGAGCTGGTGGCTTAGTGAAGGGAGAATGACCACATGGCTCTGAGGACTGCTCCTCTGAATGTATAATGAACTTTCTAGCAACCTTAGGGTCAGGTAAGCCTGGAAAGAGGAGGGTTTTTCAATCAGGATAGTGTGGTGTTCAGGGAGTGGCTAATGGAGTCTAAAGTCTTCTGTACATTGTTAGAGGTTAAATTCTTCTGCCTGTGGGCTTTTGCACTTTCTTATGCCACATCAGTTGTTTTACCAGACATAATTTCCTGGCTGACCCATATCTCAGCTTTCACAGCGGTACTGACAGAAGGCATTGGAAAAATGCTAACATTCCCTCTAAGGAAAGAAAGTGAAATGATCTTTGCCTGCTTTTGTGGGGGGTCCACACCTTTTTCCTAACAAGAAAAGGAAAAACGGCTTGGGTGCAGAGGAACAGTGCATCCAGGAGAGGAGCAGAGATAATCTTCCATCCCGATGAAGGTCAGAGGATAATAACTGAAACACTTGACAGGGAATCTGAACACCCAATTTTTACTTTTGACTATGACACTTAATGAAATATACATCATAAGCAAGTTCTTCCTTTTCTCTAAGCCTAAGATCTCTTATATATACAATGGAAATAATAAACCAGCTCTATCCACTTTACAGAGAGTTACGTATGCACTTCAAAGGAGGTAATATACATGAACTATTTTAAAATTTGTAGTAATGTTATGCAACTATGTATTGTGAGAGATTTGGTAGATGTGAAAGTTATCTACAAAGGACATATGTTACTCCATTCATCACCAAGATTGATTTAACTAATCAAGATAGATGGGTTTGTTTCCCCTTTCTCTATTCTTCTTGAGTATTCCCCTGAAAACTATCCACCATTTTCTCTCTATTTAAGAAAAATAACCACTCTGGCCTCAGAGCTCTACACATGGACAACATTTACATACAATCTACATGAGGTCTTACAGGACATCTAAGCATCCATTGTCTCCCCGCCCTCCTAGTTTTTATAAACTTGTGGTGACACTGGTCCAAGGTAAAATGGTACTATGTCTGCTTCTATATGCTGCTCCAAAGAGGCAGACACAACACAGATGGAGCAAGAAATGAGACTGAAATACTGTCCCCTACTCTCTTTACATTTCATAATCTAGATAACAGCAAGTTCTCTATCTGAGACCCCAATAATGAAACTTACCAACTGAAGCTTGACATTGACATCAGGAGAGGTAACTCGGCATGGCACAACCACCTCTTGGGTTCCAGGAAACACGGTGATCACCAGTGGCGCATTATAGTAGGTCTGCACAAAGACCTGGTTGTCATCTGAAGGAATGACAAATCAGATCAGGATTGCTATTGTCATCAGGATAAGGGTCCATAGTTTTTATATGACACTTGAAGATCGTTATATTTAGTTCTATAATTTTATACAGGAAATTTGGTTCAGAGAAGGAAAAGAACTCAACAAAGGGGTACAGTGAGGACTTGGAGCCAGGTATCACCTAGGAAAAAATTTTTTCATAAGAACCAGGAAAGCACAGAAGTCTGTTCATAAAAGTCTGTAAGAGAAATTCATTCCATTAATTTTACCTATTGGGTCACATGATATAAGTCAAAATTCTCATCCACATGATCATGTCTCTGATACTTATCAAATTTTCTGTCATCTAAAATCCTTATTTCTTTTCCATGTAAACTGTTTAAAACCCTATGGATTCCCTGCATATAATGATTGTCAAAACAATTTAAGCTAATATCCATAGTGATTAATGGGTTAGGCATATTACATTTCTATATCCAGGATAATTGTTTATTTGAATGCTATATCTCTTATACATGCAAAAATCAGATCACTGCTCTCCTTTTATAAATGAAAATGAATTTAAATGACTAAAAGCAATCTCAAGTTACATCTACTTTGTTTTTCTACACTCCTGTGTAGACACAAGACACAATCAATAAATTTATGTGGGCACTTGCAGTGTAGGCACTTCTCATATGGTAAACACACAGAATGTCAATCTGAAAATAGAGACTGCTTATATTGGATTCCAAGATGGCTGAAGAATAGCTGGAAGCTCCATCCTTTTGCTCCCAACCACGGACTGGAGCTAAACTGCAGAGCAATTGGCTTGAGAGACCAGTTGAAGTGTTGTGATCTGAACTATTGAGAACAGCGACCACAGAGGAAAGATAGGAGGAGATATGGAGAGGGTCTGGGAAACCCTGCCTGAACACAATTCTATAGGGCAAGGAAGGGAAGCTGAGAGCTGCAACATTCAAGGTACAGACCTGAGGCAGACCCAGCTTCTGGGTTCCAAAGGCCCTGCCCACCAGACTACTTGGGACTCTACCCTGGCAAGCATTAGTCAGGCTACTGAGGGCCAGGCAGGGACAGCAACTGATATTGGCTTGTATCAGAGACCCACCCTGGGTGGCCCAGGACCAGCACACCACATAGCCAGCTTCAGACAATGTCAGAGCATTATCCAGTGAACTCCATAAGCAGCATATTCAAACAGTGATCACAATAGGCACTAAAATTTGCTGAGGTGAACTCCATTTTTTAAAAATATTTTTAGTTTTTTTCAATTTCACTTTTTATTCTTCTCTTTTTTCTTTCATATCTCTTATTTCTCTCTTTTCTTATTTGTTTTTTTTCTTTTTTATTCAATTTTTTCATTTTTATTTTTCTATTCTATCTTATTTTATTATTACATTTTAAAATTATTGTTTCTTTTCTTTTTATTTTTTATTTTCTCTTATTCCCTTTCATATTCTGTTTCCTTTTCTTTTTCTCTTATCTATTTTTTTCCTTTTTTCTTTTATTAGCTTCTTTTTAAAAAACTTTTCTTATTCTTTTTCTCAGTTCTTGTTTTTGTTGTTGGTGGTGGTAGTGGGTTTTTTCAGCTTGGTCTTATTTTGTCATGTTTTGTTCTGTTAGCACCAGTACAACAGTTTACATGACTTGGTTGGAGTTAAGTCTTATAGTTAGCCAGGCTGAGAGCCAAGCCCACCCACAAAGAGGACACAAGCAATCAAGATTCAATTATAATATGAGGGTCCACATAATCCACACAAGGGACCTTCCCAGAGCTTCTACTCAGGAGATCAAGGAGATTAAACCACTGAACCCCACAGGACACCCACTATTTTAGGCCACCCCAGCAAGACTGTGAGTCATATACTAGTAAGTTTTTCTAATAATAGACACAAATAAAAAAGAAACAGAAAAAATGGGGAAACAGAGAGAACCAAGATGGCAGCATAGGTAAACACCTATACTTGCTGCCTCTCACAACCACATCAAAATTACAACTAAAAGGCAGAATGGCTACCACCCAGAGCCTCGGGAAAACTGGCTGAGTGGAAGTTCCGCAACTAAAGAGGTGAAGAAAGCCATTGAGACTGGTAAGAGGTAGAGAGGTGTGGAAAGTGCTGGCACCTGGATGTGCTGCTCTTTTAATCGGGAGGGAGAAACAAGCACCCACTTGCTCTGAACTCCAGTTCCGGGAGAGACTCTGGGAGACCCAGACACATATGGGGAGAAACTGGACTATCTGGCATCAGGACAGTAATGCGAGGGCGGCTTTCTCTCATAGGTGTTTGCAGTGATCATTGTTCCTGCACAGGGGTGTGGGATGCGGAGACACGGGACCTCTGGTGCAGGGCTGACTGGCAGCCATTGTTGTTTGCTCTACCCTGGTGACTCCCAGAGACCCTGCCCCACCCAATTTACAACCACACCCAAGCTGTGTGCATCTGCTTTTGCATATGAATGGTCTGTCCTTTCTCTGCCTAAAACCTGTCAAATTGCATCTGGGTCAGAGAGCCCTAGAGCTTCCAAAAGAAGGCCCAAGGCTCAGCAGCAGCAGCCTGCCTTGCTTCACAGCTGGGCCGCGTCTAGACACTTCCAAACCCCATACAAAGAGGAGGAATCTTCAGATGTCTCTGTAGCTCCTGCTGGGCAGCCACAGACAGTGGCTGACCTTGCATCTCCTTGGAGATTCAAGAGCCAGTGTACCCAGTGATCAGAGTGAGACCATACTGGATTGCAACTCTTCACATTCATAAGAAACACACTCAAGGGGCAGACTCAGTGAGCACCAAAACCCCACTGAAGCAAGTCCTGCCCCATAAGGGTGTCTCCTGTGCAAGAGACCTTCCAGTGTAGACACAGCTGGTCATCACAGCCAATTGGCCCGAAGGTCGATTCCTACCAGTGATACCAACAGCAATCAAGGGTTAACTACAACAAAACTGTGCAAACAGCCCACAAAGGGGTGCACCAAGAGTGTCTACCTCAGGTGACTGGGGAGGCTGAG
>NW_005370982.1:19810-20167 GCF_000412655.1 Myotis brandtii
ATAAAGGATATTATGCAGAGTTCCAACAGCAGACTAGAGGATCGCAAGAATCAAGTCAAAGATTTAAAATACGAAGAAGCAAAAAACACCCTACCAGAAAAGCAAAGAGAAAAAAGAATCCAAAAATATGAAGATAGTGAAGGAGCCTTTGGGACAACATCCGAATTATGGCGGTACCAGAAGAAGAGAGAAAGGAAGATATTGAAAACCTAGTTGAAGAAATAATGACAGAAAACTTCCCCTACCTGGTGAAAGAAATATATGTACAAGTCCAGGAAGTGCAGAGAACCCCAAACAAGAGGAATCCAAAGAGGACCACACCAAGACACATCATAATTAAAATGCCAAGGGCAAAAA
>NW_005370982.1:20485-23873 GCF_000412655.1 Myotis brandtii
AACAAATACATATCTATCAACAAGTGAATCTAAAAATCAAATGAATAAAAAACCTGATGAACAGAACAGACTGGTGAATGTAACAGAATCAGGGGCATGGAAAAGGAGCAGACTGACAATTCTCAAGGGGAAGGGGTTGTGGGGGTGTGGGAAGAGATTGGACAAAGAGCTTACACCTATGGACGAGGTCAGTGGGGAGGGGGGAAGGCCTGGAGTGGTGTGGGAACCAGGTAGAAGGGAGCTATGGGGGAAAAAAGAGGAACATCTGTAATAATCTGAACAATAAAGATTTTTTTAAAAAATGGGGAAACAAAGAAACAGCTCCTAATGAAAGAAAAGGAGGAATCTCCAGAGGAAAAAAAAAGAGCTAAGTGAAAGGGAGACGAGCAATTTATCAGAAACAGAGTTCAGAAACTAGACCAAAAACTTACACCATACACAAGAATAAATTCAAAATGGATAAAATACCTCCTGCACACCCCACACTGGGGATCAAGCCCACAACCCGGGCATGTGCCCCCAACCGGAATTGAACCTGAATGGTTTACCAATACATTTCCTAGGACAATGGAAACTAAGAAGAGAACAAACAAATGAGACTAAATTAAAATAAAAAAGCTGCTGCACTGCAAAAGAAACCATCAAAATAGCAAGAGAGCCCACTACATAGGAGAAAATATTTTCCAAGATACATCCAATAAGGGGTTAATCTCCAATAAATATAGAGAAGTCATATAACTTAACAAATGGAAGACAAACAATCCAATTAAAAAATAGGCAAAGAACCTAAATAGACACTTCTCCAAAGTGTACATACAGAAAACCAAGAAACATATGAAAAAATGCTCAAAGTCACTAATCACCCCAAAGACGCAGATCAAAATGACAATGAGATATCACCTCACACCTGTCAGAATGGCTATAATAAACAAATCAACAAACAACAAGTGGTAGTGAGGTTGTGGAGAAAAGGGACAGAACTCTAGTACACTGCTGGTGGGAATACAGACTGGTGCAGCCACTGTGGAAAACAGTATGGAGTTTCCTCAAAAAATATATATATATGGAACTGCCATTTGACCCAGTGATCCCACTTCTAGGAATATATCCTGAGAAACCCGAAACACCAATCAGGAAGAAGGTATGCACCCCTATTTTCATAGCAGTGAAATTTACAATAGGTAAGATTTGGAAACAGCCCAAGTGCCCATCAGCAGATGAGAGGATAAAAAAGCTGTGGTTGTCCTAACCGGTTTGGCTCGATGGATAGAGCATCGGCCTATGGACTGAAGTGTCCCAGGTTCAATTCTGGTTGGGGGCACATGCCCAGGTTGTGGGCTTGATCCCCAGTGTGGGGTGTGCAGGAGGTAGCCGATCAGTTATTCTCTCTCACATTGATGTTTCTATCTCTCTCTTCCTCTCCCTTTCTCTCTGAAATTAAAATAAAGCTATGGTACATTTACACAATGGAATACTATGCAACAATAAAAAAGAACTCTTACTGTTTGCAACAGCATGGATGGACCTGGAGAGTATCATGCTGAGTGAAATAAGCCAGTCAGAGAAAGATAAGTACCACATGATCTCACTCATATGTGGAATCTAATGAACCAAATAAACTGATGATCAAAAATAGACCCAGAGACATAGAAGCATGAACAGACTGTTGAACCTCAGAGGGAAGGCAGGGGAGAATAGATGGAAAGAGATCAACCAATGAACTTGTATGCATACATGCATAACCCATGGACACAGACAATGGGGTGGTGACGGCCTGGGGGGCGTGGATGGGAGTGGGCTGGAAGGGTTTAATGGGGGGAGGGGAGGAGAACCTATGTAATACTTTCAACAATAAAGATTTTTAAGAAAAAAGAAAGTTCAAAGTGATGGTTTTAAGAATGTTCAACAGCATGACAATGGACATAGAAAACATGAAAACAACCAATTAGAAATGAAGAATAACATATATGAAATAAAGCATACACTGGAAGAAATAAACAGTAGGTTAGATGAAACAGAGGATCAAATTGGCAAATTAGAAGACAGGTAGTAAAAAAGCATTCAATCAGAGAAGAAAAAAATAATTAAAAACCATGAGGATAGTTTAAGGGAACTTTGGAACAACATGAAATATAACAACAACATCATAAGGGTACCAAAAAAAGAAGAAAGTGAGCAAGGGATAGAGAACCTGTTTGAAAAATAATGACAGAAAACTCTAACCTAGTGAAAAAAAGTTACCAAGTTCAAGAAGCACAGAGAGTCCCAATAAAGATGAACTAAAGAGACCCACACCAAGACACATCATAATTAAAATGGCAAAGGTTAAACACAAAGAACAACCTTATGTGAATCAAGACAGAGATACTCAGTCACCTAAAAAGGAGTTCCCATAAAGCTGTAAGATTTCTCAACAGATACACTACAGACCAGAAGGGTATGAAGAACTCAAAGTAATGAAAAGCAAGGATATGAAACCAAGACTACTCAATCCAGTGAGGCTGTCATTTAAAATTGAAGGTGAAGAAAAGAACTTCTCAGACCAAAGAAAAAGATTAAAGGAATTTCTTACCAGCAAACCAGCCTAAGACGAAATGTTAAAGGGACTGCTAGAAAAAAAAGAAATATATATAGAGAGGAACATAGGCATAAAGAATAAAAATGGCAATAAATAAGGCCCTGTAAATAATAACCTAAAATGTAAATAGATTAAATTATCCAATCAAAAGACATAGGGTAGCTGAATGCATAAGAAAACATGACCCATATACACATTGTCTACAAAGAGACCTATATCAGAACAAAAGATACATAACATGAAGGTGAAGGAATGGAAAAATATTCCATGCAAATGGCAACAACAACAAAAGCTGGGGTAGCAATACTTATAACTGACAAACTAGACTTCAATACTAAGGCCAAAATAAGAGACAAAGAAGGTCACTACATAATACTACAAGGATTAATCTGCAGGAAGCCGGTCCATTCTTGCTGCTTGACACAGTCGCTGCAGGAAAGAAACATCTGCACAGCATATGTTTCAAGGGACCTGGCATATATAGCATATTGTTCTTAATATGTTTGCTCTCCTTAGCGCCATGTGTTTTAACCAAGGTCACCTCTCCGAGAAAGGTTGTTTCCCCAGGTGGGGATTTTTCCCTGAGGTTAGGGAGGGGATACAACCCCTTAACTAAGTGCCAGGCGGGTAGTTAATCACTTTAACTACAAACAATCACGCTTAAGCTACATAATCTTTACTCCCTGGAATGGAGATAAGAAACGCCCTAACCTTTGCAATAGAAATTGACAGGATTAAAATCGGCTGGTATAAATATAGATGTAACAAGACAATAAACATCAGATCCTAATCAGATCCTAACCAGAACTT
>NW_005370982.1:28039-33936 GCF_000412655.1 Myotis brandtii
ATCAGATCCTAACCAGAACTTGGCTGGAGATCCCGACCAGAACTTTGGCTGGAGATCCTGGCTAGAGGTCCTGACTAGGCTGCTGATCAACTGAAGGCTGTCTCCATGTCATTCCTTCTTCGCTGACTCCGCCCACACCTTTGGGGACCCCTGGACCTGCTGGGGTTGGACCCCAGCATTAATCCTACAAGAGGATAAATATATATGCACCCAATATATGAGCACCTAAATATATGTTTAAAAAAAACTCTTGATGGGCTTTAAGGGAGAGATTGAAAGAAACACAGTCATAGTAGGGGACTTTCACACCCAACTGACATCATTGAATAGATCTTCAGACACAAAAATGAACAAGTAAACTGCAATTTTAAACAACACACTAGATCAGATGGACTTAATTGCTATTTACAGAACATTTCATCCCAAAAGATATGCATTCTTCTCAAGTGCACATGGAACATTCTCAAAGACAGACCACATGTTAGGACACAAAATAAGTCTTAACTAATTCAATAAGACTGAAATCATATCAAGAATCTTCTCAGATCACAAAGACATGAAACTAGAAATCAATTATAATTAAAAAAACTCAAAATATTCAAACACATGCAGGCTAAATAGTATGTTATGAAACAGTGAATTGGTTACCAATAAGATCAAGGAAAAAAATAAAATACTTCCTAAAAACATGAAAATTAACACACAACATCCCAAAATCTATGGGACTCAGTGAAATATGTTTCCATTCCTTCCCTCTCAGTCCTGAGAGGGAAGTTCATAGCATTAAAAGCCTAGCTCAAGAAACAAAAAAAATCTCAAATAAACTAACCCTACACCTAAAAGAACTAAAAAAATATATATAATAAAAGGAGCCCAGAGGGAGTAGAAGTAAGGAAATAATAAAGGTCAGAGTGGAAATAAATAACATAGAGACTAAAAATCAATACAAAATAACAATGAAACCAAGAGGTGGCTCCTTAAAAAGATAAACTTAGATTGTTGAACCCTTAGCCAGACTAAGAATCAAAGAGAGAAGACCCAAATAAATAAAATCAGAAATGAAAGAGGCAAAGTAACAACTGACATCACAGAAATACAAAGGATTATGAGAAAATACTATGGATAACAATATACCAACCAATCCGACAAACTGGGTGAAATGGACACATTCCTGGAAACATACAATCTTCCAAAACTGAATCAGAAAACCCGAATATACCATTAACAACTAATGAAATTGAAGCAATAATAAAAAACAAAAGTCCTGGATCAGATTGCTTCACAGATTAATTTTATCAAGAATTTAAAGAATTAACATCTTTCTCAAACTATTACAAATCATAAAGTCATTCACAATCTTATACTGTAGAATGAATTATTCTCAGTATCATGAGTTAGGATTTATATAAAAGACAGGAGTGATTAAAGGCACCCAAAAACCTTATCTTTGATTTTTCCAGGAATTTTTCAAATTTGCACGGAATAAATCCAGAGTGGTTTTTGAAGTAATGGCAGAGACTATAAAGTTTAGGATGATCAGCCTCACCATAACATAAGAGAGGAACTTCTCTTTATCTGATGTTTTTTTCCAGAATTGGATATCAAGATCATTTATTCTCTATCAATAGACCTTTCCAAGATAGTGAGTCATTAAACAATATGGTAAATAAAAACAGATGGTGGAAGGAGAGGGGATAGGAACTATAACCCCTCTGAAGTTTCCATAACCCTTATCAGATCAGATGATGATCCTGGAACCAGAGGAAGAAAGTTCCCTTCACATGCATTCAAATGGCTAACTAGCTCCACCCCCAAATTAGGGAAAGGCTGTCACAAAGCTTGCTGTTCTCCTAACTCCAACAGGCTAAGAGGGACAGAATGAAGTTGAATCCAGCATGGCAAAGCCATTAAGAGGGAGGCGTGGCATCTTTCAAGAGGCAATGTGAATACAGGGGAAGAGAAGAATAATTACAAGCTTTAGAGAGGAGACCCTCCACCACTTTCTACCTGTGTTCCCTCCATTATCAGAAAAAAAGTCTACTTGCTCACTAATAGCAAAAGGAAAAATAGTAATTTACAGTGGAAAAGGCTGGCATAAAAACCTTAACCAAGTGATAAAATTTAATATCATCAGTAATAGAATAGACACCATAAGACTCTTAATAAGACAACATCACTTCCTAACATTTTTGACAACAAATGCATCAACTGAGTTTAATCATAAGGCAACATCAGAAAAACCCAAATTAAGGGACATTCCACGAAATAACTGGCCTATACTCTTCAAAAATATCAAGGTCATAAAAGACTAGGAAAGACTGAGAAGCTGTCACAAAATGGGAGGAAATAAGGAGACATGACAACCAAATCCAATGTGAGTTCCTGGACCAGATAAAGGATATTAATAAGATAATTGGTGAAATTTGAATAGGTATACAAGTAGCATTAAACTTATGTTAGTTGCTGAAAGGAACAAATGAGTTGAAAAACAACCTTATATTTAAAAGAATCATATACTTTTAAATTATGAGTATTAAAAGATACAAGAAATGTACATTTAATCCTGACATCCTACTTCTCTCCTTGGTCCAAGATGTTTAAGAATATGGTTATATTAATTTCACCATTATCTCACCCTGGTATTATTGGAATTCCCTCCTAATTGTCTTCCTGCTTCCACTGTTTTCTTCCTAAGGTCTATTTTCCACCCAGCACCCAAAATCATCATGTCATTTGTTTCTGAAACCTTCCATCCACCCAGAATAAAATTCAAAGACCTTACCATAGTCTAAAAGGCCTTAAATTATCTTATTCCCTCATCACCTCCTTTATCTCATCTCTTATCATTTCTCACATAAACTACTCCAGGCATATTGGCCTCCTTGATAATTCCCACTCTATTTTGTCATTACAACTTCAGGGTTTAGAATGTTTTTCTCCCATATATCCACATGGTGCTTATCACTTCATTTAGGTCTTTGCCCAATGATCTCCTTATAATATAAGCCTTCCTTGACTCTTTTTTTCCCTTGACTCTTTAGATCAATTATCACTATCTGATACCACAGGACATATTTCCTTGTTTATTACTCTAATCTGTAAGCTCCATTATATCAGAGATCTCATGTGACATCTTCACTGCTGTATACTCAGCACCTGTGAATTCTCTGAAATTATTTGCATAGTCTTGTGTGAATGGGTATATTTCTGGAGGGGGGAATTTTTCAGGATTTTATTAGCCTCCCTAAATGTTCTGCAAGCCTCTGATAGAAACTGTTATCTATTTACCCCACTATCTATTCTTCCCTTCTTTAGTATTCATAAAGTAATGATTTTGTGCTAGTTATAGGCCACCCAGAATAAAAATTTATTTAATCTAACTCCCTTGCAGCTAGATGTGACCTTGTGACTAAATTTTAATTAAATTTCCAATTAAATATAATTAGAAGTCTCTTTCAGGGGCAAGGACCTTCTTCTCCTCCTTTCTCTCTTCCTAAATGGCAGGATTCAGATGTGAGGGTTGGCACTTGAGCAGCCATCTTGGACTCTGAGGTAGTATACCAGATCCCTGTTGATCCCTGCAGTAGCAGATCAGGATTGTGCCTACATCTTTATGTCTTGGTTATTACTTAGGGTTTTAAGTTACAAATGAACCTAATTCTGATATCAACTCCAAAATGTTTAAGAATATGGCTATATTAAAATATCATATATCATTCTGCTCCCTATTACATAAGGGCAGAGGACACACCGTAATCAGTGTGTGTGTGCCTAGCATCTGTCATAGCAGCTAGCACATTGTATGAATCAACAAATAGAATAAATGAAAGAATGTGAGGTTCCCTTTATTTCCAGCCTTTGGGGATTCTAGATGATAGAGGTAAAATTTAAGATGGTCCATTGAAGGATGGATATGCTTTTTAAGGCAGAGATGGGGGGAAATGCCTGGAGACTTTCCAGCATGGGAGCACCACGTGAACAGAGGTGTGGAGGTGGCAAGCCCAGAACATGCTGTAAGTCATGAGATAGACTTACTTTTAAGTCTTAGAAATTATAACATGTAAATGTACGCAAATGGACCAACACAGAGGACCCAACATATTGGAAAACATACTCATTAATTTCCTTCATCAAATCTGACAGCCTTATCTCTAAGAGTTTGATAAAAAGTAAAAGTACTTAAACTCTTTTCCAAGCCTTGAGCAGGTCTAGAATTACGTGACTGAGGGTTCACTTGGAGATAAGTTTTCCTAGGCTGATTTTTGTCACTAACAATTGTGTGGAGGATACTGTGAAAGACAGAGGGTTCAGATAAAAAACCACAGAGGCTCTTGGCCTCCAGGTTTCTTCTGATGTCCCACTGATATTTGATTCCTTAACATGAAACTCAATTGAACCCAAATGGTTCCAAGAATGCTGAGAGCAGTAGAAACAGTGGCATCCCAACATCCAATGTATATCTTAAGCAAGGAAAAAGAGAGGGAGCAGTGCAGCCCAGGGAGACAGACATTACCCAATCCTGACTTGTTTATAGCCATGAATGCAATGTGAACATGTCTTGGAGGACTTGAGTCCTTCAGATAGATAAATGTTCTTCCTTCTTAGTTGCCAGCAAAGACTCTGGTCTTTCAAAAGAAACCTGAAATTTTTGGTGTTCCTGATCTGGTGGTTAAAAGAGAACTTACACTGGAGAGTGTCAGAATATGGGTTTCACAAGGAGTTTCTGATAGGAGCCTTTAGAGCTGAAAGATCCCATAGGAACAAACTAGCACAGCTAATTCAACCCTCTTTTTTAGAAGTAGGAAAAGTGAAATTCAGAAAGGTGAAAATACTTGCCTAGGTTCACACAATTAGGTTAGTAAAAATCTGTTTGCCAATCTATTTCATCCAATGATCTGATCTACACTGCCCAAATCCTGACATCATGCAGGTACAAGCTATGGATGGCCTTGGGATGCTTTCAGATAACTGTAGAAAGCTGGGATATTGATAGGGAATGCCAAAGAGAAAAGAACTGGGTGCAAAGCAGTGGTTTTCACAATTTTTTCTAAAGCAGTGAAGTTCTTCTTATACATGCTATATCGATAATTAACATTATTGAGAACTCACTATGTGCCCACCTCTAATATAAGCACTATGAATGTATTCATTTGTTCAATTCTTACAAGAGCCTTTTGAGGTTGATTACTATTATCATTTTATAAATGGGGAAACTGAAGTATAAAGAGGTTAAATAGACCACAACTGTGAACAGCACCCACCAGAGGAGCTGCTACCAACTGAGGAGCAGCTGCTACCACAACCGACCGAGGAGCAACCTCAGCCCAGGGAGCCACTGCCACCCAAGGAGCAGCCACTGAACGACTCAACATCTAGATATGGCAGTACGATCAAACATGGGTAGACAAAGAAACCCCCAAAGGAAGGAAAAGGAGGACTCGCCAGAAAAGCAGCTAAGTGAAACAGAGGCATGCAACATGACCGAAAAAGAATTCAGATTAAGGGTCCTAGAGTGCATAAACCGGATGGAGGAAAAAATCAACAACTTATGCAAGAAGCAAGAAGAAACAGATGAAAAAAATCAATAAATTATGTAAGAACCAAGAAGAAATGAAGAGTGATATAGCTGCAATAAAAAACACCATTGAAAGTTTCAACAGTAGACTAGGAGAGTGGAGGACCAAATTAGCGAACTAGAAGACAGGGAAACAAAACACACCCAAACTGAACAGCAATTGGATAAAATATTTAAAAGACAGGAGGAGAGCCTAAGGGAGCTATGGGACAACATGAAATGAAACAACATATGAATAATAGGGGTGCCAGAACAACAGAAAGAGGAACAAGGGTTAGAAAACCTATTGAATAAATAATATCAGAAAACTTCCCAGAGGTGG
>NW_005370982.1:35082-42057 GCF_000412655.1 Myotis brandtii
ATTCAAAAATAGACCACATATTGGGTCACAAACAAAGTCTCCCCAAATTCAAGAAGATTGAAATCATACCAAGCATCTTCTCAGACCACGATGGCATAATATTAGAAATAAACTACAATAAAAACAACCCAAAATACTAACAAAACAAAACAAAAAAAAAAGGTTAAATAACTTGTGAGAAACCACATAGCTAGGAAATCACCATTTGAATCCAGGTCATCAGGCTTTAAAGTCCATACTCTTAAGAGTCAAGATAAACTGAAATATTATATGCATCCCACATATACATAAATATGCAAATAAAACAGATAAGAGTGTATATGCTCTCTGGCTCAGAATATTAAGTTCAGCCCTCTTAAAACTTCCAAACCCCTCCCCAACAAGTAGCATGAGAGATCCCCATGTACATCACACTGGCTCTGAGCAGAACAATATGAAATCAACTACTCCAAAAAGGTGGGGACTTGACTCTAGGAATAATGAACTCTTGGTCCTAGCCTCTGCTCTGCCATTAACTACCTATGTGACCTTGAACAAGTCTTCATTTTCTCTGTTGTTGTTTTTTTGAGGTGTGGATGATGAATCAACCTTTATGGGCCCTACCAGCTCTTGGTATTTGGTATTCTTGAAGTCATTGGCTCCACACTTGGGCCCCAAGCCAAGCTGCCTTTGGATAAAACCATCCTGAAGAGGTCTTGTTAGCATCCTCACACCCATTCCCAACATGCTGCAACACTGAGAAAATGCAAGGGAGTGAAATTATGCAGCTATCCCCTGAGAGTCTCCTCTCCTTTTGTATCCTAGGGGTCCTTGGATTGAGCCAGGACTAGACCAGAGGTAGTCCAGAGCTGGACTAAAGCTGGTGAGGAAAGGACACTCCCATCCTGGGTCAACATGGACCTGTCCTATCCTTATTGCCCGAGCTATTGTGCTGTAGAAGAGACTAGTTTCCTAATGGAAAAGAGGGTGTGGACCAGGGGTTTACAATGCCTGGGGGCTCGGGGCCAACAGACAAATTTAGAGAGAAGAGGAAAAGGTGTGGAAAAAAGCATACACATGTGACTTCTCTCCAAGATCTTTATCAGAATACAAAGGAAAAGCTAAGAGACATTCAAAGTACAGAAAAAAAAATATTGCTGGGGCTGAAAGCTATTTTCATCTTTGTGATTTGAATTTTTCAGGTTTCCTTGCTCTACAAAGGAGAAGGGGAGATCAGAAGGCATATAGGAGGAGGTAAGAGAGAACTAACTATATACCATGGGCTGAGGGAAGAGGAGATGCAGCCAAAATTGAGGGCTGATATAACTGACCCCTCATGACCTAAGGATCTATATTCAAAGTAAGCAGTACCTTCCTCCACCACCATCCCTCCACTTGGTTTCTTCCATGAGAAGAGCAGAGAGAGCAATATCATCCCCATCTTCTTTCAAGGAGATAGTGAAGTGCATCTTGGGGACAAATAAAGAGTTTTTTACAGAAGACAACGGGAACAAACATGCATTCACCTACCTTTAGCTTAATTCTTAAAAGGGAGAGAGCAGTTTTGGCCTGAGGTTCTAAAGCTGCCCCATCAAATATGGTAGCAATCAGCCACATGTGATATTGAGCACTTGAAACTTAGCTAGTGGGAATGGAGATGTGCTGTAAGTGTAGAATACACACAGGATTTCTAAAACTTATTATGGCAAAAATATAGACTATTTCATAAATATTTTATGTTGTTTACATGTTGAAACATTTTACATATGTAATTTTAAATACATAATTTAAATTAATTTCACCTATTTATTTTTTCTTTTTTAAATATAGTTACTAGATATTTTAAAATAACACATATGGCTTGTATCATATCTCTTTTGATCAGTGCTGCGATAAACACTGTAATTTATAACCCAACCTCTCATGAATGGTTAGAACCACTTCAGGGGAAAGTGTGTGCTATCTCCTTTTGTCCTTCCATACTCCTCCTGTGCTCACCATATACACACTTAAATAGATACTAATTCAGCACTTCCAAATATGCCATAGCCCCTCAAGTAGTTGTTCCTCAAGACTTAGGCTCTAAGCATTAATACAGTCAATAAACACTTATACAAATTTGTGTATTGTTTATAGGTGCTAAAATAGAGCATTAAACAAGAGTGACAAAATCATATCTTTCTTCATGGATCTTACAGACAGACAAAAACTAAGTAACATATATAGAATGTTAGATGGTGGGATATGTCAGTAAAAAAAGCAGGGAAAGTGGGAGTGTTGTGTTTCAAGTTAAATATGATGGTGTCTTCTTAGTCCATTTAGGCAGTTATTATCACAACTAGAGGCCTGGTGCATGAATTTGAGCATGGGTGGGGTCCAGCCTGCTTGCCCCAATCAGGGCCGATCAGGCCGGGCTGGCCAGGGGGAGGGGAGGTGGGAAGTTGGTTAGCTGGCCCTGCCCCTGATCAGGGTGGGAGAGCCAATCAAAGGTGGGGCTGGCTAGGGGTAGGGGCTGGAGCAGTTGGCTGGTCGGCCCTGCCCCTGATTGGGGGAGGGTGATCGGGAGCGGGGCTGGCTGGGGGGGCGGGGGCTACAGGTGGTTGGCCGGCTGGCCCCGCCCCCTGGTCAAACTCCCGGTCGAATTCCTATTGAGAGGATAATTTGCATATTAGCCTTTTATTGTATAGGACAGGGGTCCTCAAACTACGGCCCGCAGGCCACATGAAAATAAAAATATTGTATTTGTTCCCGTTTTGTTTTTTTACTTCAAAATAAGATATGTGCAGTGTGCATAGGAATTTGTTCATAGTTTTTTTTTAAACTATAGTCCGGCCCTCCAACTGTCTGAGGGACAGTGAACTGGCCCCCTGTTTAAAAAGTTTGAGGACCCCTGGTATAGGATATCGTAGACTGGGTGGCTTATAAACAACATAAATTTATTTCTAACAATTCATGAGGCTGTGAAATTCAAGATAAAGGCACCGGCAGATTTGGTGTTGGGTGGGAACCTGCTTCCTGGTTTATAGATGGCCAACTTCTTGATGTTTCCACACATGATAGAAGGGACAAGGGAGCTCTATGGAGGTTCTGTTAATAAAGTACTAATCGCATTTATGAGGGTCTGCATTATTTCCAGCCCCAGGTCCCCAAACTTTTGAGGAGGGCAATGATACAGCTGCCAACTTGTTGTGGTATCCAGTTTTCCTCCTTTCCCTGTCTATTCCCAAGCTCTGGACTTCCCTTCACAAGGGCAGGGGAAGTATTATTTGCTGGGAAGTGTCATCTGGTAAGATTATCTGAGTACCTGAGGCAGTAGGAAATGAGACTCTTTGAGTGAAATTTTAGAATAAGGGGTCCCAGTTTGAAGAGGCTCTTAAATGGAAGAGGCCCTATTCTGCCATTTCCCACTCTGCAGGGGGAAGGCTAATGAGATTTATATTGAATCAAGCTCCCTTCTTAGAGAAAAGTCTAAGCGTGAGATTTGTTAAGATGTTGGTTACTAAATTTCTGAGGAGTATCTTGCATGGACTGTCCACGAGAGAGCCTATCCTATATAATAAAAGGCTAATATGCAAATCAACCAAACAGCCAAATGACTGGTCGCTATGACGTGCACTGCCCACCAGGGGGCAGACGCTCAATGCAGGAGCTGCCCCCTGGTGGTCAGTGGGCTCCCACAGGGGGAGTGCCACTCAGCCAAAAGCCGGGTTCACAGCTGGTGAGTGCAGCAGCAGTGGCGGGAGCCTCTCCTGCCTCTGCAGCAACTCTAAGGATGTCTGACTGCTGCTGGCGGCCTGCTTCCCATGGGCCTAAGCTTGCAGGTAGACATCTCCCAAGGGCTCCTGGACTACGAGAGGGCGCAGGCTGGGCTGAGGGACCCTCCCCACCCCCCGAGTGCATGAATGTTGTGCACTAGGCCTCTAGTCTATATATATAAAAGCCTAAGCGACCAAACAACAAATGCCCAGTCAACCAGTCTCCATGATGTGCGCTGACCACCAGGATCAACGCACAGGATTGGGCTCCCTCCTGTCTGGATTGGGCCTGTGGGGGTTGGGCTTCCTCCTGTCTGGATTGGGCCTGTGGGGATCAGCCCGAAACCAGCTATCCAACATCCCCCAAGGGGTCCTGGATTGTGAGAAGGCACAGGCTAGGCCAAGGGACCCCACTGGTGCACGTGCACCAGGCCTCTAATACCTAATAAGCCTTCTCCTAAACTTCCCTCTCTCCAAATCCTTCCACAACACCTATTCTCATCCACTCACTCTGAACCAAGCAGTCCTTATGGTCTCCACTCCTTTACTTGAATTGTTCTCTTGCCTAGAAATCCTCTACCAGTATCCCAGTCCTATCAAATCTCAGATCACAGACTCAGACATTCTTAATAGTGGACAAGTCCTCAAAAATCACTTCCTTCCTCCTTTCTATCTTATGTATGAAGGTCTTTATTGTCAGTTTGTCAATCTAATCTGGGTTACTTTACTACCATTGAGAGACACAGCCTATTCCACCTTTGAATAGGATAATATTTGGGACAATCCCTTCCATATATGAGTCTGAATCCCAGTTTCTCCCCCAGAAAATGTTCATGAAGCACTCATTTACCAATGCAGTTACATACAACTTCTCATGTTCTCTTTGGATGATATCTCCTTCCATATTCCTTTTAGGCATTAGATATAAGAGGTAGCAAGCAAATTTAGAAAGATGTTGTGAAGTCAGATTAGAAAAAAATCACAAATTATCTAACTACTGGCACCAGGCTAAGTACACATCTTATTAAAATTCAGATCCCCCAAATAACCTACTTATATGCCACTTACAAGAGACCTACTTTAGATTAAAAGACAGACTCAGAGTGAAAGTGAAGGATGGAATAGATAACCCATGCAAATAGAAATTAAAAGAAAGCTGGGGTAGCAATACTCATATCAGACAAAATAGACTTCAAAACAAAAATCCTATCTAATAAAAGATAAAAAGGGTAATTGACCATACCTTCGCTAAGCTTCCCATTGGCTAATCAGGCCGATATGCAAATTAACCACCAACAAAGATGGCGGCTAATTTGCATACTGCAGGCAGGGCGGGACAGCGCCAACTGCCAGTGGACCACCATCCAGGGCAGGCCTGCTGCTGGGAAGGCACGCCTGCCCCAGAAGCCCCAGCAGCCCACCTTGCTCTGCCGCTGCGGGACCCGATCTCGGTCCCGCAGCAGCAGGGCACGCAGGGTGGGAGGGGCGCACCTGTTCCCAGGGTCTGCGAGCCCTTCTGCCTCTGGGCCCTGCTGCTTCCAGCTTCCTCTCTCGAGAGTTCACGGCCAAAACCTGGGGGCGCAGTGGCAAGTGGGAACTGTTAAGGACCCCGCATGACTCCAATCTGCCCAGAAAGCCACAGCCTTAGGACGGGAGAGCTGGGACAGGGGCATATTCAGCGCATTGATTCACGTCCCACCCCAAACCCTGGTGCAGACAGGACACCGAGGCCCAGCAGGCAAGACCTGCCCAGGTCACACTGTCAGCCACGGGGCCCAGGTGAGCCGAGCCCCACGCTCTGGGCTCGCAGGTCAGGCTCTGCCGAGGAGACGGGGCCAGAGTCCCGGATCCCGGGTCCTGGGAGGGCCAGACAGACGAGCGAGCTCACTGACTCCCCAGGCGGAGCGGCTGCACCGTGGGCAGGGCAGGAGGGGTGGGCACTTCCACTGGGGGAAAGGGGCGGGGACTGCGAGCCGATGTGGCAGTGAGTACCCGCTGGAAGCTGGAGCTTCTGCACCCTAGGAGGGGTCCCTGACCCCTGGGTTTGGGAGACGTGGACATTAGGGGGGACTGGACCCAGGGCCTCGGGTGATAGGGGTGCCCGGGAGTCCCTGGGACGTCTGGCAGCTAGAGTCTGGGGCGCCTGCTGGATGATAAGACACTTAACTGTCCAAGGGGGTGCAAAAGGGCGGGGGTGGATCCTCAGTAGGTCTGTGGGTGGCTCTAGGTGCCCCAGGGTGACAGGCCTGGCTGTGACCTTCCCCAGAGCTGCCCTGTCCAGACCATGGACCCTGAGGTGTCTCTGCTGCTGCAGTACCCCCCGGGCGGGCTGCCCAAGGATCAAGTTCAGGCTGAGCTGAGCCTGGCCTACGACTGTTCGGCGGGTCCTGTGGCAGGGCACATCTGCCCCAGAAGCCCCCAGCAGCTGGCAGGGTGAATCAAAAACAAAACCCACTTTAAATATAAAGACACATATAGATTAAAAGTAAATGAATTAAGCTGCAGCCTGTTTTGCTCAGTGGATAGAGCATTAGCCTGTGGACTGAAGGGTCCCAGGTTCGATTCCAGTCAAGGGCATGTACCTCAGTTGCTGGCTTGATCCCCAGTCCCTATCAAAGCATGTGCAGGAGGCAACCAATCAATGTGTCTCTCCCTTTCCCTTCACTCTCTCTAAAATTCAATGGAAAAATATCCTTGGGTGAAGATTAACAAAAACAAAGTAAATGGATTAAGTAACATTAAAGAGATTATAAGAAAAATATATTCCAAATTTTGTTAGTTGTATAATGGTTATGTTTAAATTATTAACACCTAAGAAATTGGGTGAAGGGTACATATAATATGCTGTAGTATTTTATAGTTTTTTTTACATGTATGAGATTATTTCAAATTAAAATATTAAAAAATTAAAAATTAATAAAATATTAATTGAAATGTATCTGCATTACATGAAAAATCTCCTAATTGCTTCTAGCATAATTTATTAAATTGTGCTAAAATTTACAAGGGTTCAATTAAAAAATATCTTAATTCTAAATGATATAATAGAAAATATATAATAGTGCAGTTATAAGCACTTATATCTGAAAATAAAAATTTAAAGAAGTGAATTTAAAGAAGGGATTAGCCAAAGAAAATATATGCACAACCCATGGACACAGACAACAGGATGGTGATGGCCAGAGAGAAGTGGGAGGCAAGAGCTGGGTAGAGGGGGCAAAAGGGGGGAAATAGGGACATC
>NW_005370982.1:42318-51905 GCF_000412655.1 Myotis brandtii
GTTACAGGGGTGGGCAAACTTTTTGACTCGAGGGCCACAATGGGTTCTTAAACTGGACCGGAGGGCCGGAACAAAAGCATGGATGGAGTGTTTGTGTGAACTAATATAAATTCAAAGTAAACATCATTACATAAAAGGGTACGGTCTTTTTTTTTTTTTAGTTTTATTCATTTCAAACGGGCCGGATCCGGCCCGGGGGGCCGTAGTTTGCCCACGGCTGGTTTAGACCCTATCCCTTGGGGGCCTAAGCCTTTAGTTGGACATCCCCTGAGGTCTCCCTGGCTGCCAGAAGGATGTCTGACTACAAGCTTAGGCCTGATACCCCCGGGAGTGGGCCTAAGTCGACAGGTGGACATCCTCCAAGGCGTCCTGGACTGTGAATGGGCGCAGGCCGGGCTGAGGAACGCCCCCTGCCCAGTGCACAAATTTTTGTGTACCGGGCCTCTAGTATATAAATAAAAAGAGATAAAGCAGGGTACTACGTAATTTTAAAGGAATCAGTCCAAGAAGAGGATATAACAGTTATAAATAGCTATGCACCCAACATTGGAGCACCCAAGTATATAAAGCAAATGTTAATGGACACAAGACAAATTAATAGTAATCCAATACTAGTTGTGGACTTTAATACTCCACTTACTATAATGCATAGATCATCCAGACAGAAAATTAAGAAGTAAATAATGGTTTTAAATACCACATTATACCACATTCAAAAACTGCAGAATACACATTTTCTCAGGTGCACATGGAACATTTTATAGGATAGATCACATTCTAGTACACAAAATAAGACTCAATAAATTCAAGAAGATTGAAATTATGTCAGGCATCTATTTACCACAATGGCATGTAACTAGAAATCAACTATAAGAAAAAAAAAACTGGAAAAAAACATAAAAATGTGGAGATTAAACAATATACTTCTAAATACCCAATGGATCAAAGAGGAAATAAAATAGGAAATAAAAAACAACATTAAGACCAATGATAATGAAACCACAACCATACAGAATTTATGGGATGTAGCAAAAGTAGTTATAAGAGGAAATTTCAAGCTATACAGGCCTATGTCATGAAGTGGGGATATCCAAAATAAGCAATCTAAATGTGCACTTCCATTAGCAAAAGAGGAACAAAGAACCCCAAAGTAAATAGAAGGAAGAAAATAATAAAAATCAGAGTGGAAATCAATTGAAAAACAATAGAAAAACAATAGAAAAAATAATAAAATTAAAAGCTGGTTCTTTGAAAGAATAAGTTGACAAACCTCTAGCAAGACTCACAAATAATAAGAGAACACAAATAAATAAGAAATGAAAGAGGAGAGATTGTAGCTGACACTATAAAATATGACATGCCAGTAAAAATACTATGAACTATTATATGCCAAAAATTTGACTATCTAGAAGAAATACATAAATTTTTAGAAACATGCAACCTTCCAACACTAAACCAGGAAGAAGCAAAAAATTTGAATAGACCAATTATTAGCAACATTGACGCAGAAATAAAATAGCTCACAATAAACAAAAGCCCAAGACCAGACAGCTTCGTAAGTGAATTCTATCAAACATTTTAGTAAGAATTAGTACCTATACTTCCCAAACTATTCCAAAAAATTGAAAAGAAAGGAATGCTTTCTTTTTAAAATTTTTATTGAATTTATTGGGGTGACATTGGTTAATAAAGTTATATAGGTTTCAAGTGTACAATTCTATAATACATAATAATTATATTGTAGTGTATTCACCACCCAAAATAAAGTCTCATTCTGTCACCATTTATCCCCCTTTTATCATCTTCTATCTCCCTCCATCACCCCTATTCCTCTAGTAATCACCATACTGTTATCTGTGTCTGTGAGTTTTTCTTAGTGGTTACTCCCTTCACCTTTTTCATCTAACTCCCCAACCCCTCTCCCCACTGACAGCTGTCAGTCTTTTATCTATATCAATGAGTGTACTTCTATTTTGTTTGTATATTTTGTTCATTAGATTCCATATATAAGTGAAACCATATGGTACTTGTCTTTCTCTGACTGGCTTATTTTACTTAGCATAATTCTCTCCAGGTATATCCAGGCTATTGAAAAAGGTAAGTTTTCCTTATTTTTTAAGGCTGCATAGTATTCCACTGTATAAAAGTACAACCATGTTATTTTATCCACTCATCTACTGATGGACACATGGGTTGCTTCCACATTTTGCAAATTAGTGTTTCATGTTTCTTTGGATATATTCCTAGAAGTGGAATCGCTGTGATATTAGGCAATTCCTATTTTAATTTTTTGAGGAAACTCCATATTGTTTTCCATAGTGGCTGCATCAATCTGCATTCCCACCAGCAGTGCCAAACGGTTCCCTTTTCTACACATCATCGCCAATACATATTGTTTGTTGATTAATTGATAATAGCCATTCAGACAGGTATGAGGTGATATCTCATTGTGGTTTTAATTTGCATTTCTCTGATGATTAGTGATGTTGATCATTTTTTCATATTCCTATTGGACATCTATATGTCTTCTTTGGAGAAGTGTCTATTCAGATCCCTTGCCCATTTTTAAATTGATATTTTGTTATTTTGGTGTTGAATTGTATACATTCTGTATAACTATTGGATATTAACCCTTTACCAGATGTATCATTAGCAAATATGTTTTCCCATTCAGTGGGTTGTTTTGTTACTTTGTTGATAGTTTCCTTTGCAATGCAAAAATGTTTGGTTTGATATAGTCCCATTTGTGTTTTTTCTTTTGTTTCCCTTGCCAGAGGAGATATATCAGAAAAAAAATTGCTATGAGAAATGTCCGAGACTTTACTGCCTATGCAGCTTAATATAATTTTTGTGGTTTTGATTCTAACATTTATTTCCTTAATCCATTTTGAGTTTATTCTTTTGTATGGTGTAAGAAGGTTGTCTAGTTTCAGGTTTTTGCATGTATATTTCCAATATTCCCAGCACCATTTATCAAAGAGACTGTATTTACCCCACTGCATGTTCTTGCCTCCTTTGTCAAATATTAATTGACCATAAAGGTGTGGATTTATTTCTGGGCCCTCTATTCTGTTCCATTGATCTATATATCTCTATATATCAGTTTTTATGTTAGTACTGCTGTTTTGATCACTATGGATTTGTAGCATATCAGGTAGCATGAATATAGATGTTAAAATTCTCAACAAAATATTAGCAAACCTGATCTAGCACTACATTAAAATGTTCATACACTATGATCAAGTGGGATTTATTCCGGAGATGCAAGGTTGGTACAATAAACACAAATCAATAAATGTAATAAACTGCATAAACAAAGTGAACAATAAAAATCACATGATCATGTTCTAGCAATACATTCTAAGAATTCCAAAACACCAATCAGAAAGAATATATGCACCCCTAGGTTCATAGCAGTGCTATTTACAATAATTAAGATCTGGAAACAGCCAAGTACCCATTAGTAGATGAATGGATAAAACAATGTGGTACTTTTACACAATGGAATACTATGCAGCTGTAAAAAAGAAGGCTCTCTCACCCTTTGAGACAGCATGGAGTGACCTGGAGAGTATTATGCTGAGCAAAATAAGCCAGTCAGAGAAAGACAAGTATCACATGATTTCATTCATATGTGGAATCTAATGAACCAAATAAACTGATGAACAAAATAGATCCAGAGACATTGAAGCATGCAACAGACTGACAAATTTCAGAAGGAAGGGGGGATGGTGGGAAGAGATTAATCAAATAAATTACATGCATATATGCATAACTCATGGATATACAATAGTGCAGAGAAGGCCTGGGGAAGGGGTGAGAGTGGGATGGAGGGGACTAATCAGGGATAAAGGGGACAGCTGTAATACATTCAACAATAAAGATAAACTTAAAAAAAGATATCCTCATCTGAGGATTAAAAGAAAAATTTTGTAAAAAGCACCTAGGCCTGGTTGGTGTTGCTCAGTGGTTGATAATTAACCTATAAACCAGGAGGTCAGGGTTTGATACCCAGTCAGGGCACATACCCAGGTTGTGGGCTTGATCATCAGTGGGGGGAGGACACGCAGAAGGCAGCCAGTCAATGATTCTCTCTCATCATTGATGTTTCTATCGCTCCCTCTCCCTTCCTCTTTGAAATCAATAAAAATATATTTTTAAAAAACACCCAGGAATAAATTTATTCAAGGAGGTGAAAGACGTGTAATCTGAAAAATGTAAGACATTAAAGAAAAAAATCGAGATACTTGACTTTGGGTGGTAAACACACAATGCAATATTCAGATGATGTATCATACAATCATATGCCAGAAACCCATATAATTTTATTAAACATTGCCACCCCAATAAATTCAATACAAATTTTAAAAATGAAAGAAATTGAAAAGGACAAAAATAAATGGAAAAATATACAATGCTCATGGATTGGAAAGATAATTATTATTAAAGTGATCATACTACCAAAAGCAATTGACAGATTCAATGCAATTCTTATAAAAATGCCAATGTCATTCTTTTCAGAGATAGAATAAATAATCCTAAACTTTTATTTATTTATTTTTATTTTTTCAATTATATAGAACTACAAAATAGCCAAAATAGCCAAAGCAATATTTATAAAGAAGAGCAAAGTTAGAGGTACCATGCTCTCTGATCTTAAACTATACTGCAAAGCAATATTATTCAAAACAGAATGATATTGGCACAAAACAGACAGATACACAGATAAATGGAACAAAATAGAGAGCCCAGAAATAAATCTTTGCTTATATGGTTAACATACCTATGACTAAGGAGGTAAAAATGTACAATGGATTATCAACAGTCTCCTCAACAAGTGGTGTTGGGAAAACTAGACAGATACATGCAAAAAAAAAATGAAATTGGACCCCTCTCTTAAACCACATAAAAAATAAAATCAAAATGGTTAGAGGATTAAATGTAAGGCCTGAAACTATAAAACTGCTAGAAAAAAAAAACATAGGAAGCAAACAATTTGTCACCAGTCTGAGTAATACCACTTAAATATGCACCTTGAGCAAGGGAAACAAAAATAAACAAATAGGACATTATCAAACTAAAAAGCTTCTGCACAGTGAAGGAAACCTTCAACAAAACAAAAAGAACTCATGGACATGGACAAAAGGTGGTGATTGCAGAGGGGCAAGGGTGTGGAGGTGGAAGAGGGTATAAGGGGAATAAATGGTGATGGAAAAAAATAACATAAAGAGGAAAAATACAACTTGATGAATAGGAGAATATATTTGCAAATGATATCCTATATAATAAAAGGCTAATATGCAAATCAACCGAACGGCAGAAAGACTGGTCGGTCGCTATGATGCACATTGACCTCCACGGGGCAGACGCTCAATGCAGGAGCTGCCCCCTGGTGGTCAGTGAGTTCCCACAGGGGGAGTGCCACTCAGCCAGAAGCCAGGCTCACGGCTGGTGAGCACAGTGGTGGTGGCAGGAGCCTCTCCCACCTCCACAGCAGCGCTAAGGATGTCCCACAGGGAGCAGGCCTAAACTGGCAGTTGGACATCCCTTGAGGGCTCCCTGACTGCAAGAGGGTGTAGGCCAGGCTGAGGGACCCCCCAAGTGCATGTATTTTGTGTACTGGGCCTCTAGTATTCAATAAGAGGTTGGTATATAAAATATATAAGAAACTCATGCAGCTTAATAACAAAAAAATTAACAATGTGAATTTAAAAAGGGCAAAGGACATGAAAAGATATTTCTCCAAAGAAAACATACAGATGGCCAACAGATATAATGGAAAGATATTTAATATCACTAATCATCAGGAAAATGCAAATCAAATCCACAATGAAATACCATATCACACCAGTCAAAATAGGTATTAAAAACTCAGTACATAACATATGTGGATGAGAATGTGGAGGAAATGGAACCCTTGTGCACTGTTGATGGGACTTCCCAGTGGTGCAGCACCAACAGAAAACATTATTGAGACTCCTTTAAATACTAAAGGGAGTGGGGGTGGCAGCCAAATAGGCAGCAGTGTCGTGCACCTCCTCCTAGGGCCAGGCAAGAAGAGCAACTAAATTGGAGAACATCCACCCAGAATTAACAAATTAGACACAGCTGAGGAGACAGTTTTCAATAAGGAAGGGCAGAGGATGCCTAAAGAAAGCTGCATGGCAGCCATAACCCATGTGGAACCACCACTGTGCCCCAGCAGTGAGTGGTGCAGTACCTCCAAGCAGGCTCCCAGGGATCTGCAGGGAGCACGTACTGATAGAGTGAGCTCCCACACCAGGCCTCCTCACCAAACCACTGGGACCCAGCATCCTAGGATCTGGCTCCAAGACCCCACAGTGAGTGCAAGCCAGTGGGGACCCTGTGCCTCACCTCCACCTGGACCCCAGAAATGTACTGCTAGCCTGACCCAAAGCCATCTGGCACTCACTCCACCCCCAGCATGGGGAACTGTTACTGGGACAACCCGGAGAAAACCAGAGCACACCACGGAGGAGATCTGACTGTGCAACCCAGAGCAACCTGTGCCCGCTCCACCTGAGCCTAGAGTCTTGATGCCTGGGTGACCTGGAGTAACCCATCATGTGCCCAACTCAGGCCACAGGGGAGTTCAGACTGAGTGACACAGGGCAAGCTGCCCTCACTCCACACTGAGGAGGGGTGAACCAGAGTATTCCAGTGCATGTCTCACTCCAGGCTACAAGAAAGCAGGGACTGTGTGACCCAGAGCAATCTGCGTCCACTCCACCCAGAGACCAGGGTCTTGCTGCCTGGGCAACCTGGAGTAACCCAGCCCACGTGTGCACCCAACTAAGACCACAGGGGAGCTTGGATGGAGTGACCCAGGGCAAACTACTCTTGCTCCACACTGAGGAGGGGCGAACTGGAGCAACCTAGCGAGTGTCTCACCATGGGCAACAAGAGAGTGGGGATTGTGTGACCCAGATAAACCTGCATCCGCTTCTCCCCCAGCCTCAGGGAAAGTCCTGCAGGGGCTACCTGGAGCAACCCAGCACACACCTCACTCCGGACCATAGGAAAGTGCTGCCAGGGTGACCCAGAATAGCTGGGGTGCCAAGCCAGGGGCCACAGGACTGCGCCACATGTGTGCGGTCAGAGGTACCTGGGTACCACCCTGCCATAGGTGCTGGGCTGCACAGCAAACTGAATGCCAGAGGGCTCTGGGTCCTCACAGGGAGCTGTGCAACAGAGGAACTGTGTACATGCTCCCACCACCCTGAGCATCGGAAGCAGATAACTGAGGAACCAGATCAATGGGAGAAGGGGATACAACTCAGAGCAGAGAAAATAAAGGCGTGAGAATCAAGACAGACCAAACCTCTGGGCTAACAATTTCTGGACCATTGCCCTGTTAGGTTCTTCAACCTCTCAAACCCCAACCAGGGTGCCCAGGGCAAGAAAGAGACAACAAAACGGGGAGACCAAAAAAAAAAAAAAACCCAATGAAAAAAAAGCAGGAATCACCAGAAAAGGAACTAAATGAAACAGAGGCATGCAATATGTCAGAAAAAGAATTCAAAGTAAGGGTGATAGAGTTCATAAATTGGATGGATGAGAAAATCAACAATTTATGTAAGAATCAAAGGGAAATAAAAAATTATACAGATATAATAAAAAACATGATGGAAGGTTTCAACAGTAGACTAGAAGAAGTGGAGGACCGAATTAGTGGGTTAGAAGATAGGGCAGTGAAACACACCAAATCTGAACAGCAATTGGAGGAAAAAATTAGAAAGCAGGAGGAGAGTCTAAGGGAGCTTTGGGGCAACATGAAATGAAGTAACATACGTATAATAAGGATGCCAGAAGGACAAGAAGAGGAGCAAGGATTAGAAAATTATTTGAAGAAATAATGACAGAAAACTTTCCTGATTAGGGGAAGAAAACAGTCACACAAACACAGACAGTCCGCAACAAAATGAACCCCAAAAGATCCACACCAAGACACATTGTAATTACAAAGACAAACATTAACGACAAAGAGAGATTCTTAAAGGCTGAAGTAGAGAGACAGGGAGTTATCTACAAAGGATCTCTCAACAGATTATAAAATGATTTCTCAACAGAAACACATCAGGCCAGAAAGGAATAGAATAAAGTATACAAAGTGATGCAAAGCAGGGGGCTGAATCCAAGGATATTCTATCCAGCAAGGCTATCATTCAAAATTTAAGGGGAAATCAGGAGTTTTGCAGAAAAAAAAAGGCTAAGGGAGTTTATCAACACCAAGCCAGCAATGCAAGAAATGCTAAAGGAACTGTTATAAAAAGAAGAAATAGAAAGGGAAGAAGGAACACAGGCATAAAGAATAGAAATGTCTACAAGCAAGTACCTATGATTGGTAACCTTAAACATAAATGAACTAAATACACCAATCAAAAGATATAGATAGAGTGACTGAATGGATAAGAAAACATGACCCAAATAGTGTATATACTCTCTACAAGAGACCCACCTAAGAACAAGGGACTCACACAGACTGAAAGTGAAGGGATGGAAAATTAATTTTCAGCCAAATGGAAATGAAAAAAAGCTGGGGTAGCAATACTCATACCTAAAGAAATAGACCTCAAAGTGAAGGCCATAACAAGAGATAAGGAAGACCAGTTCATAATAATAAAGAGATCGATACCAAAAGAGGCTATAACTTTGGTAAACATATGCATTCAATGCAGGAGCACCCAAATACATTAAAAAAACTTCTTGAAGATATCAATGGAGAGATTAACAGCAATACAGTCATTAATACCCCATTGACATCACTAGATTAGTCCTCTAGACAAAAAAACCAACCAAGAAACAGCTCTCCTAAATGACTGACCAGATCAGATGGACTTAATTGACATCTTCATAACATTTGTACAAAAAGCTACAGAATATACATTATTCTCAAGTGCACATGGGACATATTTAAAGATAGACCACATAGTGGGAGAAAGGCAAAGTCTGACCAAATTCAAGAAGACTGAAGTCATATCAAGCATCTTCTCAGATCACAATGGCCTAATATTAGAAATAAACTACAATAAAAGCAATAAAAAATAAAAAAAACTGGAGGCTAAACAGCATGTTATTAAACAATGATTGGGATACCAAAGAGATAAATAAATAAATAAATAAACATCCTGGAAACAAATAATAATGAAAACACAACAATCCAAAATCTACGGGACACAGTGAAAGCAGTCCTGAGAAGAAAGTTCTTAGCATTACAGGCTTACCTCAAATAAAGAAGAAAAACTGGTAATAAATTATCTAACTCTACAGCTCAAAGAATTAGAAAGATAGCAACAGGAAAAGCCCAGAGTGAGCAGAAGGAAGGAAGCAATAAAGATCAGAGCATAAATAAATAGCATAGAAAGAAAAAAAAAACAGTACAAAAGATCAATGAAAACAAGAGCTGGTTCTTTGAAAGGATAAACAAGATTGATGAACCTCTAGCCAGGCTCACCAAGAAGCAAAGAGAGAGGACCCAAATAAACAAAATCAGAAATGAAAGAGGCGAAATAACAACAGGCCCCACAAAAAAACAAAGGATTGTAAAAAAAAAAAAATACTATGAA
>NW_005370982.1:57909-63750 GCF_000412655.1 Myotis brandtii
GTACCTCAATCAGATTGAGGATGTTTTTAGCAAAGGCCAGCTTAGGAGTACCCTAATTAAGTTAATAACAATGTACCTACCTATATAGTTTAAGTTTAAAAAATTTGGCTCTCAAAAGAAATTTCAATCGTTGTACTGTTGATATTTGGCTCTGTTGACTAATGAGTTTGCCGACCACTGCCCTAGGTGATACAGCCTGTCCTACCCTCAGAAGCCCTGCATGCCACACTCTGCATTTTGAGCCTTTTCTGAGGAAACAAAAGCAGAGGCCAAACCTAGTGGTTTGAACAGTCTCTGGAGCCCTCAGTGACTGGACTGGGGGAGGGACCTTCTGCCCTACTATCCTGGGAACCAGACCAGTAATTTCCCTGCACGGGAGAGCTGATAAAAACTCCAGGTTTCCAGCCAACTCCACTGGTTTCCAAACAAGGATCTCTGTCCAACCAAGGGTGGAGTAATATTTTGGGCCACTAGCAGAGGAGTAGCTCTGGGACAGGAAACACACCCACCACATTCCCTGAAATCTAAATAGCACCTCCCCCACTTAACACCCTTTCAGAAATAGACTTTGAGTGATTAAGATTGATAGCTGGCCAGCAAGCAAAGGCAAGCAGAAGAGAAGCCCAGGGAATGAAAAGTTTCCTGACCAAGCCCAGGCCCCATGATGCTAACAAACCTACTTTAGAGGGCAAATTGGCCCCTCCTGCTTGCAACCAAGTCCTGTGGAGACAGACAAATGGTGAATCAGTGGATCACTTGGAACTTCAAGCAGGTTGCTAAAAGCCAAAGGAGGACAGTTCATGACAGTTATTAGCATCTAAGTACCTCACAGGAAGCTCAGAATTGGCAGACAGAACAGAAGAGTAGGATCCAAAGGGACCCCACATGGGGCACTAAACTCTGTTGAAACAAATGCCACTTTACTTTTTTTTCTGTACTTTTTTCTTTTCTTTTTAAAAATTATATCTCTTTCCTTACTTTTTTCCCTTTTACAATTTATTTTCTTTATCTGCTTTATTGATTGGTTACTATTCTAGTCTCTGTTATTTTGTTCATATGTCTAGTTTTCCTCTTCCCTTTTCCTACTCAATTTTTTTCTCTTTTATTTCTTTTTTTCCTGCTTTTTCACCTTTGTACTTTTTCTTATTTTAGGTCTATCTGCTTTTTCCTTTATTTTCCTTTTCAAACATTTTCTTTTCTTTTCTCTCTCATTCATTTTAAACTGGTTTCCTTTCCTTATTACCCTAACTCTTTATTCTTATTTTCTTTATTTCAGCTCTGCATGTACATATTCCTTACCACCCTCCCCCTTTTTGTTGTTTTGGGTTTTTTTTCTCCTTGTATTTTATCTTTCATTTTTTATATCATTCTTTCTCTCTTTTCTCTTTCCTAATTCTCTTCTCTCTGGTGGTTGCTTTTGTTGGTGCTGTAGGAGTCTTCTGTATGTTTTTGTTTTGTTTCTTTTGTTTTGTGTTTTGTTGTGTTGTATTTTGTTCTGTTTGACAGTACCTCCACAACAGCTTGCACGACGTGGTTGGGAGTGAGCCACATAGTCAGCCAGCCAGAGAGGTGACGCCATCCACGAAAGGGGTAATAACATTCAAGACACAACTACAACAGGAGAACCCAAATATCTCAAGTAAGGGGCTTTCCTAGAGCACCCAGCCGAGGAGATCTAAGAGAATTCACCACTGAGTCCCACAAAACACCTACTGCATATGACCATTACACAAAATCTGGGAGGCATCACAGTTTGATCTATTACATAGAAACAAAAACAAGGGGCAGCAAAAATGGGGAGACAAAGAAACAACCCCCCAAATGAAAGAAAAGCAGGAATCACCAGAAAAGGAACTAAATGAAACAGAGGCATGCAATATGTCAGAAAAAGAATTCAAAGTAAGGGTGATAGAGTTCATAAATTGGATGGATGAGAAAATCAACAATTTATGTAAGAATCAAAGGGAAATAAAAAATTATACAGATATAATAAAAAACATGATGGAAGGTTTCAACAGTAGACTAGAAGAAGTGGAGGACCGAATTAGTGGGTTAGAAGATAGGGCAGTGAAACACACCAAATCTGAACAGCAATTGGAGGAAAAAATTAGAAAGCAGGAGGAGAGTCTAAGGGAGCTTTGGGGCAACATGAAATGAAGTAACATACGTATAATAAGGATGCCAGAAGGACAAGAAGAGGAGCAAGGATTAGAAAATTATTTGAAGAAATAATGACAGAAAACTTTCCTGATTAGGGGAAGAAAACAGTCACACAAACACAGACAGTCCGCAACAAAATGAACCCCAAAAGATCCACACCAAGACACATTGTAATTACAAAGACAAACATTAACGACAAAGAGAGATTCTTAAAGGCTGAAGTAGAGAGACAGGGAGTTATCTACAAAGGATCTCTCAACAGATTATAAAATGATTTCTCAACAGAAACACATCAGGCCAGAAAGGAATAGAATAAAGTATACAAAGTGATGCAAAGCAGGGGGCTGAATCCAAGGATATTCTATCCAGCAAGGCTATCATTCAAAATTTAAGGGGAAATCAGGAGTTTTGCAGAAAAAAAAAGGCTAAGGGAGTTTATCAACACCAAGCCAGCAATGCAAGAAATGCTAAAGGAACTGTTATAAAAAGAAGAAATAGAAAGGGAAGAAGGAACACAGGCATAAAGAATAGAAATGTCTACAAGCAAGTACCTATGATTGGTAACCTTAAACATAAATGAACTAAATACACCAATCAAAAGATATAGATAGAGTGACTGAATGGATAAGAAAACATGACCCAAATAGTGTATATACTCTCTACAAGAGACCCACCTAAGAACAAGGGACTCACACAGACTGAAAGTGAAGGGATGGAAAATTAATTTTCAGCCAAATGGAAATGAAAAAAAGCTGGGGTAGCAATACTCATACCTAAAGAAATAGACCTCAAAGTGAAGGCCATAACAAGAGATAAGGAAGACCAGTTCATAATAATAAAGAGATCGATACCAAAAGAGGCTATAACTTTGGTAAACATATGCATTCAATGCAGGAGCACCCAAATACATTAAAAAAACTTCTTGAAGATATCAATGGAGAGATTAACAGCAATACAGTCATTAATACCCCATTGACATCACTAGATTAGTCCTCTAGACAAAAAAACCAACCAAGAAACAGCTCTCCTAAATGACTGACCAGATCAGATGGACTTAATTGACATCTTCATAACATTTGTACAAAAAGCTACAGAATATACATTATTCTCAAGTGCACATGGGACATATTTAAAGATAGACCACATAGTGGGAGAAAGGCAAAGTCTGACCAAATTCAAGAAGACTGAAGTCATATCAAGCATCTTCTCAGATCACAATGGCCTAATATTAGAAATAAACTACAATAAAAGCAATAAAAAATAAAAAAAACTGGAGGCTAAACAGCATGTTATTAAACAATGATTGGGATACCAAAGAGATAAATAAATAAATAAATAAACATCCTGGAAACAAATAATAATGAAAACACAACAATCCAAAATCTACGGGACACAGTGAAAGCAGTCCTGAGAAGAAAGTTCTTAGCATTACAGGCTTACCTCAAATAAAGAAGAAAAACTGGTAATAAATTATCTAACTCTACAGCTCAAAGAATTAGAAAGATAGCAACAGGAAAAGCCCAGAGTGAGCAGAAGGAAGGAAGCAATAAAGATCAGAGCATAAATAAATAGCATAGAAAGAAAAAAAAAACAGTACAAAAGATCAATGAAAACAAGAGCTGGTTCTTTGAAAGGATAAACAAGATTGATGAACCTCTAGCCAGGCTCACCAAGAAGCAAAGAGAGAGGACCCAAATAAACAAAATCAGAAATGATAGAGGCGAAATAAAAACAGACCCCACAGAAATACAAATGATTGTCCAGGCTCACCAAGAAGCAAAGAGAGAGGACCCAAATAAACAAAATCAGAAATGAAAGACGCAAAATAACAACAGACTCCACAGAAATACAAAGGATTGTAAAAAAAATACTATGAACATCTCTATTCCAACAAACTGGTCGACCTAGAAGAAAGGGACATATTCCTATTATAATAAAATATTCCAAAACTCAATCAGGAGGAATAAAAAAAATCTGAATAGGCTGATAACTATGGAGGAAATTGAAGGACTAATAAAAAAAAAACTTCCAGCAAACAAAAACCCTGGGCCAGAGGACTTCACAGGGGAGTTTTAGCAAACATTCAAAGAAGAACTAAAACCAATCCTCCTCAGACTATTCCAAAAAATAAAGAGGAAGGCATACTTCTGAGCTCTTGTTTTTAAGACAGCATTTCCCTAATCACCAAGCCAGATAAAGACACTACAAAGAAAGGAAATTACAGGCCAATAACTCTGATGAACATAGATGCTAAAATCCTCAACAAAATACTAGCAAAACAAATCCAGCATTACATTAGAAAGATCATACACCGTGACCAAGTGGGAATTATTCCAGGGATGCAAGGATGGTACAATATCCACAAATCAATGAACGTGATACATCAGATAAACAAATGGAGAGACAAAAATCATAAAATCATATCAATTTATGCAGAAAAGGGATTTGACAAAATCCAACACCCTTTCTTGATAAAAACTCTCAGCAAAGTGGGAATAGAGGGATCATATCTCTATATAATAAAAGCCTTATATGACAAACCTACAGCCAACATCATACTCAATGGACAAATCTAAAACCATTTCCCCTAAAAACAGGAATAAGACAGGGATGCCCACTCTCTCCACTTCTGTTCTACATACTACTGGAAGTGCTAGTCATAGCGATCAGACAAGAAAAATAAATAAAAGGCATCCAAATTAGAAAAGAAGAACTAAAACTGTCATTATTCATAGGCAACATGATATTGTACATAGAAAACCCTAAAGACTCCATCAAAAAAGTACTAGATTTAATAAATGAATTTGGCAATGTAACAGAGTACAAAATTAATACCCAGAAATCTATGGATTTTTTATGCACCAATAATGAACTCACAGAAAGAGACACATACAAAAAAATCCTGTTTACCATTGCACCAAAAAAATTAACATACCTAGATTTAAATTTAACTAAGGATGTAGAAGACCTGTACTCAGAAAACTATAGGACATTGAAAAAAAAAGAAAGAGGAAGACATAAACAAATGGAAGAATATACTATGTTCATGGATTGGTAGAATCAACATCATTAAAATGTCCATACTACCTAAAGCAATCTATAGATTTAATGCAATCCCCATTAAAATATCAACAGCACATTTCACAGACCTAGAAAAAACTTTTGAAAAATTCATATGGAACAAAAAATGACCCTGAACAGCTTCAGCAGTCTTGAGAAAGAAGAACAAAGTTGGATGGATCAGAATACCAGATATCAAGCTATATTAGAAAGGCAGTGTTCTCAAAACTGCCTGGTACTGGCACCAGAACATATAGACCAATGGAACAGAACAGAGAACTAAAAAATTAACCCAATTTCTGTTATGCTCATTTAATATTTGACAAAGGAGGAAAGCCCATAAAATGGAATCAAGACAGTCTCTTCAATAAATGGTGTTGGGAAAATTGGACACATACATGCAAAAAAAATGAAACTAGACCACCAACTTACACCATACACAAAAATAAACTCAAAATGGATTGAGGACTTTACGTAAGATGGGAAACCATAAAAATCTTAGAAGAATCCACAGGCAGCAAAACATCAGACATATGTGGTAGCAATATCTTTACTGATACAGCTCCTAGGGCAATGTAAACTAAGGAGAAAATAAACAAATGGGACTACATCAAAATAAAA
>NW_005370982.1:63932-86548 GCF_000412655.1 Myotis brandtii
CATACAGAAGGCTAAGAGACATATGAAAGAAAACATGTTCAAAGTCACTAATCATCCAAGAGATGCAAATCAAAATGACAATGAGATACCATCTCACACCTGTCAGAATGGCTATCATCAACAAATCGACAACCAACAAGTGTTGGTGAGTTTGTGGAGAAAAAGAACCCTCGTGCACTGCTGGTGAGAATGCAGACTGGTGCATCCACTGTGCAAAACAGTATGGTGTTTCCTCAAAAAATTAAAAATCGAGCTCCCATTTGACCCAGTAATCTCACTTCTAGGATTATATCCCAAGAAATCAGAAACACCAATCAGAAAGGACATATGCACCCCTATGTTCATAACAGTACAACTTACCATAGCTAAGATTTGGAAACAGCCTAAGTGCCCATCAGCAGATGAGTGGATTAAAAAAATCTGGTACATCTACACAATGGAATAGTATGCCACTATAAAAAAGAAAGAACTCTTATCATTGGGAACAACATAGATGGACATGGGGAGCATTATGCTAACCAAAATAAGCCCGTTGGAGAAAGATAAATATCGCATGATCTCTCTCATTTGTGGAATATAATAAACATTATCTGATGAACATAAATAGATTCAGAGAAGAAAAGCATTGAGCAGACCGTCAAACTTCAGAGGGAAGTCAGGGGAGGAGTGGGGGTAAGAGATCAACTAAAGGACTTGTATGCATGCATATTAGCATAAACAATGGATACAGACAGTAGCGGGGTGAAGGCATGTGCTGGGGGTTGGGGGTGGCCGGGGAGAGGTCACTGGGGGGAAAAGGAGACATATGTATTACTATATTTAATACTTTAAACAATAAAGAATATTTTAAAATCTCAAGAAAAAGAAATATACACCATAATAAAAGTCTTACATCCATTGCACCTAAAAACAACAACAAAAATAAATACTAAAAGCAGAGAGAGAAAAAATAAATGGTGGCCATATGGGCAGACCTGTCATGCACCTCATCCCAGGGTCAGACTGTAAATGCAACTAATTGGAGAACATTCACCTGGATTTACCAACTGAGGTCCAGCTGAGAAGAAGACATATATCAAAATATAGAAAACACATGGAGATCAGTAGGAAAGGAAAGGCAAGGTCAAGAAATGAGCTGACAAGCTCTCAAGGGCCGAGGGGCAGGGAGAGAGCGAGAGAAGAGAGAAGAGAGAAGAGAGAAGAGAGAAGAGAGAAGAGAGAAGAGAGAAGAGAGAAGGGAGGAGAGAGAAGAGAGAAGGGAGGAGAGAAGAGAGAGAAGGGAGGAGAGAAGAGAGAGAGAGAAGGGAGTATTGGGCTATGAGAAGTATATTCCCTCAGACAGAGGCTCGCAACCCAGGCTGGGCTCCACAGCCCCAAGCATGACCCACGTAACATCCAGCAGCGAAAAGCTGCAGGCCTGAAGCTGGTAGACTGGAGCCTGTCAGAGGAAAAGTAGTTCCATTTTTTTTGTTTTGTTTTGATTTGATTTGTTTGTGTTTTGTTGTTGTTGTTGATTTTAACCCAGAGCACAGGAGTTTTCATTTGCAGCTACTTATCCAAGGCTTTGGTGCAGGGAGGGAGGCGCGGACTTGAGGTGCCTAAAGAGAGGCTGGAATGGGGAGCATTGGGGTGGGGTGACTTTGAAAAACAGCAGCCAGGAGCATTTGGTCATAGGCCCCCAAACCGAAATGGCCATTTTTCCTGAGAGGAGCTGGCCGCTCCCAGAAACTGCAGGGCAGGAAAAGAAAAAAAACCATGCCCTAGTGATACAGCCTGTCCCACCATCAGGAGTCCTGTATGTCACATCCTGCATTTTGACCTCTTCTGAGGAAACAAAAGCAGAGGCCAAGCCTACAGGTTTAAACAATCTTGGGAATCCCTCAGTGACTGGATTGGGGGAGGGGCATCAGCCCCACTATCCTGGGAACCAGACTCCTACTTTCCCCACATGGGAGAGATGATAAAACTCCAGGTTTCCTGCATATCCCACTGGTCTCCATACAAGGATCTCTGTCCAGTCGTGGGCAAAGTAATATTTTGGGCCACTCATGAAGGAGTAGCTCTGGGACAAAGAAACCCACTCACCACATTCCCTGAAAGCTAAACAGCACCTCCCCCACTTAAAGCCCTTTCAGAAACAGACTTTTGAGTGATTAAGTTTGACAGCTGGCTAGCAGGCAAAGGTGGGCAGAGGCAGAGGCTGGGAACCAAGGGAAGTTTGCTAATCCAGCCCTGGGCCCCATGCTGATAACAAACCCCTTTACAGGGCAGATTGGCCCCTCCTGCTTACTGCCAAGGCATTTGGAGACAGACACAAATGGTGGATCACTGCATAGCTTGGAGCTTCAAGCAGATTGCTAAAAGCCAAAGGATAGTACCTGACAGTACTTAGCACCTAAGTAACTAACAGAAAACCCAGAATTGGCAGAAAGGACAGAAGAATGGAATCCAAAGCAAGCTCCCATGGGGCAGTAAACTGGGCTGAAATGAATGCTACTTCACCTTTTTTGCCTTCTTTTTTCTCTTTTTTTCCCTCCCTTTTTCTTCTTTTCTTTTTTCTTTTTCCCCTTTTACAATTTATCTTATCTATCTGCTTTATTGATTTGTTATTCTTCTAGTCTCTGTTGTTTTGTTCATATATCTAATTTTCCTCTTCCCTTTTCATACTCAATTTTTTTCCAGTACTCATTTTTTTTCCCTCTCTTTTCTTTTTCTCCTGCTTTCTCATTTTTTTTTCTTTTTTTCTTATTTTAGGTCCATCTGCTTTTTCCTCTATTTTCCTTTTCAAAAAAGTTTTTTCTTGTCTTTTCATTTCTTTTATCCCTCCTTTATTTTAAACTGTTTTCCTCCCTCTATTCCTCTAATTCTTTATTCTTATTTTCTTTATTTCAACTTTGCATCTACATAGTCCATCCTCCTTTTTTGTTATTTTTTATTTGTATTTTTTGTTTGTTTTTTTGTTCTGTTTTGTTTTCTCATAGTTTTCCTTTCTTTCTTTTTTCTACCATTCTTGCTCTCATTTCTCTTTCTTAGTTTTCTCTCTTCCCTGGTAGTTATTTTGTTGGTGCTGTAGGGGTCTTGCATATGTTTTGTTGAGTTTCTTCTGTTTTGTGTTTTGTTGTATTATATTTTGTTCCATTCAGTCAGCACCTCCACAACAGCTCACATGATGTGGTCGGGGGTGAGCCACATAGTCAGGCAGCCGGAGAGGAGACTCCATCCATGAATGGGACAATAATATTCAAGTGCCAACTACAACAGGAGCACACAAATAACTCAAGTACTGGGCGTTTCTAGAGCACCCCGCTCAGGAGATCTAAGATACTACACACTGGGTCCCACAAAACCCCTACTGTATAAGTACAACCCACAAAATCTGGGAGGCATAACAGTTTGATCTAATATATTTAAACAAAAACAAAGGAACAGAAAAAATGGGGAGACAAAGAAAAACGCCCAACTGAGAGAAAAGGAGGAATCAGCAGATAATGAACAAAATAAAATGGAGGTAAACAATTTGTCAGATAAAGAATTTGGACTAATGGTAATAAGGCTGCTCAAACAATTCACTGAGAACTATAAGCAACTAAATGAGAATTATAAGGGTCTTAATTAAGAGCGCTATACCAATATGAGATGATAGCTTGAAACAATAAATAAGAACCAATTGGAAATTATGAATGACATAGCTGAAATAAAAAACACCATGGAAGGGTTCAAAAGTATACTAAAAGAAGCTGAGGACCGAATCAATGAATTAGAAGACAAGGTATTAAAAAAATAAGCATACCAATTCAGAGCAGCAAATGGAAAAAAATAAATTAAAGAGCAGAAGGAGAGCCTAAGGGAAGTTTTGGAAAATATGAAATGTAACAACATTGGTGTTATAGGGGTACCAGAAGGAACAGAATCTGAGGAAGGAATAGAGAACTTGTTAGAAGAAATAATGGCAGAAAATTTCCCTAACCTGGTGAACAAAAAAGTCACTCAAGTTCAGGAAACACAGAGAGTTCTGATCAAGATGAACCCCAAAAGACCCACTGCTAGGCATATCATAATTAAAATGACAAACATTAAAGACAAAGAAAGACCCTTAAAGGCCATAAGAGAGAGACAAAAAGTTACCTACAAGGGAGTCCCCATTAGACTGTAAGCTGACTTCTCAATAGAAATACTAAAGTTCAGAAGGGAATGGCATGAAGTAATGAAAACCTAGGGACTGATCCCAAGACAACTCTATCCAGCAAAGCTATCATTCAAAATCAAAGGTGAAATAAAGAGCTTCACAGACAAGAAAAAAAGGTTAAAAGAATTTATTACCACCAAACCAGCACTGCAAGAAATGCTAAAAAGACTATTTTAAGAAAAAAGAAATAAAGAGAAAGAGAAGAACACAAACATGAAGAATAAGACTGGCAATAATTATGTATCTACCAATAATAACCATAAATGTAAATGGCTTAAATCCTCCAATCAAAAGACATAAGGTAGCTGAATAGATAAGAAAGCATGACCCATATACGGTATATGCTGTCTACAAGAGACCCATATCAGAACAAAGGACTCAAACAGAATAAAATTGAAGTAATGGAAAAAATTTTTCCAGGCAAATAGAAATGAAAAAAAGTTGGGGTAGCAATACTTATATGTGACAAAATAGACTTCAAAGTGATGGCCATAAGAAGAGATAATGAAGGCAACTTCATAACACTAACGGAATAGAGAAAACAGGAGAAAAGAACTCTGGTAATCATATATGCACCCAACATAAGAACATCCACAATATATAAAAAATTTTCAAAGGATTTCAAGGGAGAGACCTACAGCAATACAATCATAGTATGACACTTTAACACCCCACTGACACCACTGGATACATCTTCTAGACAAAAAATCAACAAGGAAACAGCAATCATAAATGACATACTATATCAGATGGAATTAATTAAAATTTCCAGAACATTTCACCCCAAAAAGACAGAATATACATTCTTCTCAAGTGCACATGGGGTATTTTCAAAGATAGAGCACTTGTTAGGACACAAACTAAGTCTCTACAAGTTCAAGAAAATTGAAATTATATCAAGCATCTTCTCAGATCACAATGGCATGAAATTAGAAATTATCTACAATAAAAACACTCAAAATATTCAAACACATGGATGATAAATAGCATGCTATTAAACAATGGATTACCAAAGAGATCAAGGAAGAAATAAAAAATAGCCTGGAAACCAATGAATATACAACCCCAAATCTATGTGACACGTGAAAACAGTCCTGAAAGGGAAGTTCATAGCACTACAGGCCTACCTAAAAATAAAATAAAATAAAATCTCTCACCAGGCTCACCAAGAAACAAAGAGAGAAGACTAAATAAACAAAATCAGAAACAAAAGAGGTGAAGTAACAACTGACCCCACAGAAATACAAAGGTTCATAAAATAAATACTCTAAGCAACTATATTCCAACAAACTGGACAACCTGTATGAAATGGACATTTTCTTAGAAAAATACAATCTTCCAAAATTCAATCAGGAAGAATCAGAAAGCTGAATAGGCTGATAACTACTGATGAAATTGAAGCAATAAAAACAAACAAACAAACAAAAACAACAACAACAACAAAAATCTTCCAACAAACAAAAGCCCTGGTCCAGACAGTTTCATAAGGGAGTTTTATCAAACATTCAAATAAGAACTAACACCTATCCTCCTCAAACTATTTCAAAGAATTCAAGAGGAGGAAACACTTCCAACCTCTTTTTAATGAGATCAGCATTATCTTAATTCCAAAACCAGATAAAGACACCACAAAGATAATTACAGGCCAATATTCCTAATGAACATAGCTGCTAAACTGTTCAACAAAATATTAGTAAACTGAATCCAGCAATACATGCAAAAGATCATACACCATGACCGAGTAGGATTTATTCTAGGGATGCAAGGCTGGTAAATATTCGCAAATCAATAAATTTGAGACATCACATAAACAGATTCCAAGACAAAAATCACATGATCATATCAATTGATGCAGAAAAAGCATTCTACAAAATCCAACACCCCGTTTTTGGTAACAACTCACAGCAAAAAAAAAATAAACCAATCAATCAATATAAATAAATAGGGGGAAAAACTCTCAGCAAAGTGGGAATAGAAGGATCATACCACAACATAATAAAAGCCATATATGGCAAACCTACAGACAACATCATACTCAATGGGCAAAAACTAAAACCATTGCCCCTAAGAAGAGGAACAAGATAGGAATGCTCACTATAACCACTTTTGTTCAACACAGTACTGAAAGTCCTAGCCACAAGGATCAGACAAGAAGAAGAAAAGGCATTCAAATTGGAAAGGAGGGAGTAAAACTGTCATTATTCGCCGTTTTTGGTAACAACTCACAGCAAAAAAAAAATAAACCAATCAATCAATATAAATAAATAGGGGGAAAAACTCTCAGCAAAGTGGGAATAGAAGGATCATACCACAACATAATAAAAGCCATATATGGCAAACCTACAGACAACATCATACTCAATGGGCAAAAACTAAAACCATTGCCCCTAAGAAGAGGAACAAGATAGGAATGCTCACTATAACCACTTTTGTTCAACACAGTACTGAAAGTCCTAGCCACAAGGATCAGACAAGAAGAAGAAAAGGCATTCAAATTGGAAAGGAGGGAGTAAAACTGTCATTATTCGCAGATGATATGATATGTACTTAGAAAATCCTAAAAACTCCATAAAAAACTACTAGATTTAATGAATGAATTTGGCATGTAGCAGGCTACAAAATTAACACCCAGAAATCTATGGCATTTTTATATACCAATAATGAACTCTCAGAAAGAGAAACTATGAAAACAATCCCATTTACCACTGCAACAAAAAAATTAAGATACCTATTGAATAAACTTAACCAAGGAGGTAAAAACCAGTACTCTGAAAACTATAGGACATTGAAAAAAAAAAGCTAGAGCAAGATATAATCATGTGGAAGAATACACCCTGTTCATGGATTGGTAGAATCAACATCATTAAAATGTCCGAACTACCCAATGCAATCTATAGATTCAATGAAATCCCTATTGAAATACCAACGGCATATTTTACAGATCTGGAACAAACACTATAAAAATTTATAGGGAACCACAAAAGACCTGGAATAGCCATAGCCATCTTGAGAAAGAACAAATTTGGAGGAATCACAATACCAGATAACAATTTATACTACAAAGCCACTATACTAAAAACAGCCTGGTACTGGCACAAGATCAGGCATATAGATCAATGGAACAGAACAGTGACACCAGCTATCGACCCACGCTGTTATGTTCAGTGAATATGTGACAAAGGAGGCAAGAGCATCCAATGTAGTCAAGATGGTCTCTTCAATAAATGGTGTTGGGAAAATTGGACAGGCACATGAAAAAAAAAAAAGGAAACTAGACCAACAACTTACACCATACACAAGAATAAATTCAACATGCATAAAAGACTTAAATGTAAGTCGTGAAACCATAAAAATCTTAGAAGAAACAATAGGCAGCAAAATCTCAGACATCTCTCATAGCAATATCTTTACCAATACATCTCCTGGGGCAAAGGAAACTAAGGATAAAATAAATAAATGGGACTACATCAAAATAAAAAGCTTCTGCACAGCAAAAGACACCATCAACAAAATGAAAAGATAACCCACTGTGTGGGAGAACATATTTTCCAATGATACATCCCATAAGTGGTTAATTTCCAAGATATGTAGGAAACTCATACAACTTAACAAAAGGAAGACAATCCAATTAAAAAATCGGCATAGAACCTAAATAGACACTTCTCCAAAGTGGACATGCAAAAGGCCAAGAGACATATGAAAAAATGCTCAAAGTCACTAATCATCAGAGAGATGAACATTAAAATGACAATGAGGTATCACCTCACACTTGTAAGCATGGCTATAATCAACACATGATAAGTGCTGGTGAGGATTGGAGAACACTCATGCACTGCTGGTAGGAATGCATACTGGTGCAGCCACTGTCGAAAACAGTATGGAATTTCCTCAAAAATTTAAAAAAGGGCCAGAACCGGTTTGGCTCAGTGGATAGAGCGTCGGCCTGCGGACTCAAGGGTCCCGGGTTCGATTCCGGTCAAGGGCATGTACCTTGGTTGCGGGCACATCCCCAGTGGGGGGCGTGCAGGAGGCAGCTGATCGATGTTTCTCTCTCATCGATGTTTCTGGCTCTCTATCCCTCTCCCTTCCTCTCTGTAGAAAATCAATAAAATATATTTCGGCATATTTTACAGATCTGGAACAAACACTATAAAAATTTATAGGGAACCACAAAAGACCTGGAATAGCCATAGCCATCTTGAGAAAGAACAAATTTGGAGGAATCACAATACCAGATAACAATTTATACTACAAAGCCACTATACTAAAAACAGCCTGGTACTGGCACAAGATCAGGCATATAGATCAATGGAACAGAACAGTGACACCAGCTATCGACCCACGCTGTTATGTTCAGTGAATATGTGACAAAGGAGGCAAGAGCATCCAATGTAGTCAAGATGGTCTCTTCAATAAATGGTGTTGGGAAAAGATGTAATACTATGAAGCTGTAAAAAAGAAAGAACTCTTACCATTTTCAGCAGCCTGGATGGACCTGGAAAGTACTATGCTAAGCAGAATAAGCCAGTCAGAGAAATATGTGTCACATGATCATACTCATATGTGGAATCTAATGAACAAAATAAACTGATGAATAAAATTGAACCAGAGACATAGAAGCATGGAACAGACTGACAAATTTCAGAGGGAAGTCAGGGGTGAAGGAGTGGGAGAGGAGTGATTAACCTGGGAACTTATATGCATATATGAATAGCCCATAGACACAGGCAATAGAGTGGTGAAGGCCTGGGAGGGGTGGGTATGGGTTGGAGGGGGATCAATGGAAAAAAAACACAAATAAAGAAGACATCTGTAATACTTTCAACAATAAAGATTTTTTTTAAAAATCTAAAAGTGCATATACCATTAAATCCAGCAACTCTACATTTCTTTGGTATATATCCAAAGATAATGAGAACACTAATTTGAAAAGTTATAAATGCAGCATTATTTACAATAACTAAGATATGGAAGCAGTCTTGGTGTCCATCAAATTATGAACGGATAAAGAAGATGTGATATACAATGGAACATTACACAGGAATAAAAAGAATTAAATCTTGCCATTTGAGGCAACTTGGATGGACCTAGAAGGTATTATGCTAACTGAAATAAGTCAGGCAAGACAAACAAATAAGGTATGGTTTCACTTATGTGGGAAATCTAAATCCAAACCAAAACAAAGGAACAAACAAAACAAAAACAGGCCTTTAGAAACCGACCAAAAGGATAGTTACCAGAAGGCAGTGGGTGGGGGATAGAAAAAAAGAGAAAGTGGATATAGTCAGTAATACTGTGATAATTTTGCACAGTGACAGATGATTATTAGAATTAGTGGGGTAATCACATTGTAAGGTATGTAAATGTCAAATCAACATATTGTACATTTGAAACTAATATAACCTATGTTATATTATATACCAATTGTACTTAAATTTTAGAAATATTTAAAATTTCAGATCCCAAAGCCTCATTCCTAGTAATTATTTATTTTAAGACTCCAGCTCTCAGAATGCAAGCCGAGCCTAAAAGGGTCTTGCATATACCGAGGCTCATTATCCTCATACTAGTAGCCCTGCTCATGAATCCGTGTGCCAGTAGCTCTCGGCAGGGCCTGGCCACTCCGCGCCCGCTGCCCAGAGGCTCTCGGCAGCCCAGAGGCCCATCCGTGGCCAGGGTGGAATGCTTGCTTTGTCGCCGTGGTGACGAAGCAAGCATTCTGCCAGGCCGCTCATGCTGCCCACTCTCAGTGGCCGCCCCCCCAGGACTGGGGGACTCTTGCGGGGCTGAGAGGACTGGGCGCCACCATCTTGTGGCTATGGGCACTGCCATCTTTGTGACAGAGTGGTGGTTAATTTGCATATTACCCTTTTATTAGATAGGACTGTTCCCTATTTGGGTCAGCAGCATGATGTCCAGGGGGTGAGAGTTAGGAGAAAGAGGACGTAAACTTTTCTGAAAGGCCCACAAAAGGGAAGTTCAGGGAGAACAACGTCTCTAAGAAGAGCTTTCATCTTTGTGATCTGAATCAAATCTCAAGAGCTTCATATTCAATTCCAAATCTGAGTGAGGAGCTCAAGCCAACAAGACTTCAATCTTCCTCCAAGTTTGAAGTGAGGATTAAGAGTTGGCAAGCAAAGAATGGGGCCCTAATTCCTTACGCTAGCACTAAGGCTTCCCAAAATTTATCCCATCATTTCTGTCTCAGCCTATCTTTTTTTAAAAATCTAAAAGTGCATATACCATTAAATCCAGCAACTCTACATTTCTTTGGTATATATCCAAAGATAATGAGAACACTAATTTGAAAAGTTATAAATGCAGCATTATTTACAATAACTAAGATATGGAAGCAGTCTTGGTGTCCATCAAATTATGAACGGATAAAGAAGATGTGATATACAATGGAACATTACACAGGAATAAAAAGAATTAAATCTTGCCATTTGAGGCAACTTGGATGGACCTAGAAGGTATTATGCTAACTGAAATAAGTCAGGCAAGACAAACAAATAAGGTATGGTTTCACTTATGTGGGAAATCTAAATCCAAACCAAAACAAAGGAACAAACAAAACAAAAACAGGCCTTTAGAAACCGACCAAAAGGATAGTTACCAGAAGGCAGTGGGTGGGGGATAGAAAAAAAGAGAAAGTGGATATAGTCAGTAATACTGTGATAATTTTGCACAGTGACAGATGATTATTAGAATTAGTGGGGTAATCACATTGTAAGGTATGTAAATGTCAAATCAACATATTGTACATTTGAAACTAATATAACCTATGTTATATTATATACCAATTGTACTTAAATTTTAGAAATATTTAAAATTTCAGATCCCAAAGCCTCATTCCTAGTAATTATTTATTTTAAGACTCCAGCTCTCAGAATGCAAGCCGAGCCTAAAAGGGTCTTGCATATACCGAGGCTCATTATCCTCATACTAGTAGCCCTGCTCATGAATCCGTGTGCCAGTAGCTCTCGGCAGGGCCTGGCCACTCCGCGCCCGCTGCCCAGAGGCTCTCGGCAGCCCAGAGGCCCATCCGTGGCCAGGGTGGAATGCTTGCTTTGTCGCCGTGGTGACGAAGCAAGCATTCTGCCAGGCCGCTCATGCTGCCCACTCTCAGTGGCCGCCCCCCCAGGACTGGGGGACTCTTGCGGGGCTGAGAGGACTGGGCGCCACCATCTTGTGGCTATGGGCACTGCCATCTTTGTGACAGAGTGGTGGTTAATTTGCATATTATCCTTTTATTAGATAGGACTGTTCCCTATTTGGGTCAGCAGCATGATGTCCAGGGGGTGAGAGTTAGGAGAAAGAGGACGTAAACTTTTCTGAAAGGCCCACAAAAGGGAAGTTCAGGGAGAACAACGTCTCTAAGAAGAGCTTTCATCTTTGTGATCTGAATCAAATCTCAAGAGCTTCATATTCAATTCCAAATCTGAGTGAGGAGCTCAAGCCAACAAGACTTCAATCTTCCTCCAAGTTTGAAGTGAGGATTAAGAGTTGGCAAGCAAAGAATGGGGCCCTAATTCCTTACGCTAGCACTAAGGCTTCCCAAAATTTATCCCATCATTTCTGTCTCAGCCTATCTCCTTGTCAACACCCTGGTCTTTTGGCAGGCTGATATTCACCCTGAGCCTTAAACATACCTGGGTGATGATATGTATTTATTGTACCATTGCCCTTTCACCACCACCCCCCTTCCCTGGGATTCATCATAGAGCAGTGGAGGTTGTTCCATCATTTCTTTTGCATGACAACATAGAGTTTACAAAATGTTTTCATATATTTTATGCAATGCCTAACAACTGTAAGGCATTGCATTAAAAGGTTTTATACATATCACCTCTAATCCTTATGAAAAGCCTTCATTTTATAGATGAGGAAGCTGAGAATCAGAGAGATTAGTGACTTGTGCTAAAAAGCAGTGGAGTCAGGACTAGAGCTGTTTTCACCTCATCCTCATCCTTCATACTACAGTACCTTAGACCTACTTAACCTGTGTCTTTGGAAGCCCAGAAGGACTGTGGGTTGGGATTTAGGTCTTCTTCAGGGCCAACCTTGCTGCTTTATAGAGATTGGTTGCCAGTTAATGTATAAGAAAGTGAAAATATGGCTCAGAGAGAGATGAGGTATATAAGAGGAGCCAAAAAAACAGGTTTCTGAAAGGCACTCACTGTGCTCTCAAGAGGAAATTATAACCCAAAAGGAGCAATAATCCAGCACCCAGCACCATAGCCTCAAGTCACAGAAGTTCTGGAAAGGAAATTCAAATGATAAGAGCCTTCCTGGTGATCTGGAGATAGAGGAAAATCAAACAAAGCTTGCCTGTAGCTTGTCAGTGGCATCTGCCTCTCCACAGCCACTTTCTTTCACATACCACTGGTAACTACTTGAATTTTGAATGAATCATATTATTTTTCTTGTCTCATGTGGTCAGAGATCAAGAACTTCATCTTTGTAAAGCATGTGGGTGTAATGGTAAAACTGGATGTCATTAACAAAATTTAAAAGCAGAAGGTGTGTTCTTGCCCTACTGTTCTCAGAAAAGCACTCCAACTTATTCCAAGCTTACCTGGGGTTTTATGCATCTAGACATCCACGAAAGAAAGCAAAACCCTTCAGTCCCAAAGCAGGAGGCACTCACTCACCTTTGACGTACACATACACACTGGTCTTGCTATTAGGATCCCTGATGTCAGCGACATCCTTGTAGCTACATGTGAAGTATCCAGTGTCACCAGCTTCTGTGTGGAAGATGGTGAGCTGGTTGCAAGTAACAAGGGGGTTATCAGAGCAGGGGTGTTCCAAGATGCGGGCCCGACTCCCTGCAGACCCCATGCCCCAGGTCCAGGTAATGGCAGCCAATCCCCTGAAAACACAATGCAAAAAAAAAAAAAAATGCTGAATCAGGTATGGTAGTGGCAGTGAAGAAGTAATGTTGCTTCAGCTCCCAACCTGAGTTCTGAAGGAAGAGTTATAAAATATTAGTTCCCATGGAAAAAAATGTTACAGAGGATTCGAACACCTAGCTATGGGCATGAGACGCTGAAACAGTGAGTTAAGGTTTTTTTTTTTTTTCCTTCTCCATGTCTCCCCCTATATCTTCTCATCTGCTCAATCTATACACCCAGCCCAGTTCTCTTCATCAATGCATTGACTTGGGAGTATTTAACATTAAACACCTAAAGGCAGAGGGAAAACTGAGTTAAGTGATTCCTGAGGTCCTTTCTTGATTTATTGTTTATACTTGGAAAATGAGAACACCACGACTCAGGGAAGTAAAGGGCTTTGCCCAGAATATTGTTGGCAGGACCCAAACTCAAAGTCATATGTACTAGGTCCTAGTCTAGGTTTTTATTTTTGAATTATACCGTCTTGCCTCATGGAATTTATAAGGCTTTTTCGGCAAATGAGTTGTTAAAAGATATGTGGCTGGATGACATCTCCCTGCACTTCGTGGGAGGGAACCAGGGACAAAATTAAGTTTAAATTTATTGTATATCTTCCATGTACAGACAAAACAACAGGACTCTATATCTTCGTCTCAATGACGATTATTTTCTCCTCCTCCCACTTCCTCATAAGAAGAATCTTTGTCACAATCATTGAAAAAAATGCAGGGAGGACAAAAGAACCTGCATATCAAGTCTCAGCATTTACCATTGTTTAGTTATGCCAGCCCTCAGCATAAGTGGAAGACAATGGAAACTGGGGGCAGGATGGAGTCAGATTTGACTCCAGTTCTCATGTCAAAGACAGATACCCTTACCCATATCATATATCATCTCCAGCATTCACACACTTGCTAGAACACTGTTTATCATGACCCATAAATTCACTGAAGTGAAGAGAAGGTAAACCATGAAGTTGTGTGGGGAGCCATTGCTCACCTTGAGTACATTCTTCAAAAGCAATGCATTTCAAACCATTTTGAAAAGATAATATGTTACCATAATTGTGGTTAAGACTACTAAAAAATAAAATGGGAGTTTATAGACAGCAAGACCAGGAATCAAATAGAGAACAACAGTACAGATCCTGCCCACATTCTAACTCCTCATGCTCTAACTCTTGCACCCTCCATTTGCTATCCACTACCTACCACTGGAGTCTCTGTTCCTATTTGAATGATGATCTCTTTATGGTATGTCCAGCTTCATTCGGGGGTCTTCAAATAAACTATGTGGCCTCAAAACCAGACAGCCTAAGAGAAGGTGTTTATAGATTGAATCGTGTCCCCCACAAATTCATATGTTGAAGTATTAACCCCCAGAACCTCAGAATGTGATTATATTTGGAAATAGATAATTAAGTTTAAAGGAGGCCATTTGAGTGGGCCCTAATCCAGCATGATTAGTGTCCTTATAAGAAGAGGAGATTAGTACACACAGGTACCAGGGATATGCACACACAGAGAAAATATCATGAGAAGCCACAGTGAGAAGGCAGCCATCTGTAAGCCAAAGAAACAGGCCTCAAGAGAAACAAAATCTGTTGATAGATTTATCTTGAAATTCTAACCTCTAGAACTGTGAAAAAAATAAATGTATGATGTTCAAGTCACCTAATATTGGTTATTTTGTTGTGGCAGCCCTAGCAAACTAATAGACTCTCTGAACTGTTACCAGCTGCTATCTGAAATTCTGTTGTTTTTGTTGGGCGTTGGATCCCATGAAAAATTGTTCCTAGAGTTTTCATTTCCTGACACTTATCTGCCTTGCTTGACTGGAGTCTGATACCTTCCCCTTAGACCCAACATTACTGATCTGATTTTTCACCCTACGTATGTAGTACCTCTAATGGTCCCAGTCCACCCTGACCTAGCTTGTAAAGTCTTCAGGATTATTCTACATGGTTTGCTCTGACACCAGACAAAAGCATGTACACAAGCAGACAGTATCTTGGGTATAGCAGTAGCCAAAATGTTTTTTTTTTAAATTAAAGCATAGTTCACATAGAACATTATATTACATAGTGATTCACATTTATATTCCTTATAATGTGATCACAATAAGTCTAGTAACCATCTGTCACCATACAAAGTTATTACAATAATATTGACTATTTTCCTTATGCTATATATTACATCCCTGTTAATTATTTTTATAACTGGAGATTTGTACCTCTTATCCTCTTTCACTTTTTTCACCCATCCTGCTAACTCCTCTAGCACCATAAATATTTTCTCTGCATTTATGGGTCTGTTTCTGTTTTGTTTTATTTGTTTGTTTGGTCATCTTAGATTCTACAAATAAGTGAAAACATATGGTATTTTTTCTTTCTCTGACTTATTTCACTTAACATAATACCCTCTAGTTTTACCCGTGTTGTTGTAAATGTCAAGATTTCATTTTTAACAATAATAAATACCCAGAAGTGGGATTGTTACATCATATAGTAGTTTTATTTAAAAATTTTTAAGGAATCTTCCTACTATTTTCCATAGTGGTTGCACCAATTTTCAGTTCCACCAAAAGTGCACAAGGGTTCCTTTTTCTCCACATCCTCACCAATATTTGTTATTTGTTGACTTTTTAAATAATAGCCATTATGAAAGGTGTGAGATGATCTCATTGTGGTTATGATTTGCATTTCTCTGATAGGGATGTTGAATATCTTTTCATATGTCTGTTGGTTATCTGTGTGTCTTCTTTGAAGAAATGCTTGCTCAGATCCTCTCCCAATTTTTTTTTCAGATTGTTTGTTTTTCTGATGTTGAGTTGTATGAGTTCTTTATATATTTTGGATATTAGCCCCCTATCAGTCATATAATTTGCAAACATCTTTTCCCATTCAGTAGGTTTTTTGTTTTGTTTTATGGTGGTTTTCTTCATTAAGCAAAAGCGTTTTAATTTCATGTAGATCCATTTGTTTAGTTTTGCTTGCCTGAAGAGACATCCAAAAATATTTCTAAGATTAATGTAAAAGACTTTACTGCTTATGGTTTCAGGTCAACATTTAAATCTTTTTTAAATTTATTTTTTGTATACGTTTTAAGAAAGGAGTCCTGCTTTATATTTTGTATGTATCAGTTCAGTATTGCCAATACCATTTCTTGAAGAGACTATCTTTCACCCTTTGTATTTCCTGCCTTTTTTGTTATAGATTAATTGCACATATAAATGTGGGATAATTTCTGAGCTATCTTTTCTGTTCTATTGATCTATGTGTCTGTTTTAGTGCCAGTACCATACTGTTTTGATTACTATAGTTTTGTAGTATAGTTTGAAATCAAGTATGTGATACCTCCAGCTTTATTCTTTTCCATCTAGATTGCTGTGGCTGTTCAGAGTTTTTTTGTTTTCTTTTTTGTGTGTGTGTGTGTTTTTTTTTTTGTGTGTGTGTGTGTGTGGTTCCTATAAATAAACCAAAAGTATAAATTAAATAAAAATATAAGTAAAGGGTGTCCCAAAATTCACGGAAGATTTGAATTTTACGTCATTTGTGCCGTAAAGTGTTGCCAAAGAAAAAAAAAGATAGCGTGACAGCTGACAGTTCAGGGTTATTAAAAATGGAGCGCTACACAAAAGAACAACGCGTTTTCATGGTTGAGCAATATTTTAAAAATAATGAAGGTTTGGCAGCTACAGTTCACAATTTTCGTGCAAAATATGGTCGGAATAGTGATTTAACTTCATCAACTGTGAAGAGATTAATTAAAAAATTTAGGGAGATTGGATCAATTAGTGATCTTAAACACTCTGGCCGTCCTTCAACAAGTCGTTCAACACAAAACATTGAAGCAGTTCGTGAGAGTGTTGCTGAGAGTCCAGGGACATCAATTCGGCACCATGATCAAGAATTGGACATTTTGAGAAGCTCTCGGAGGCCATTTACCCAATATGCTATTCCATACATAACCTTATACTGTATACTTTATGAATCAATAAAACATTTACAATTTTTAATTATAAACCTGTGTTTTCTATCAAAATTACTTCTTGCATGAGTTTTGGGACACGCTTTATTATTTTTCTAGTTCTGTAAAAAATACCATTAATATTTTCATAGGGATTGCATTACATCTGTAGAATACTTTGAAATGAACATTTAAAAAATACTAATCCTTATATTCCATAAGAATGCCAAATCTTTCCATTTATTTGTGTTATCTTCAACTTCTTTCATCAATGTGTTATACTTTTAAAAGTATAGGCATTTTGCTTTCTTGGTTAAATGAATTCCTAGGTATTTTTTATGTAATTGTAAATGCGACTGTTTGCTTAATTTCTCTTTCTGATAATTCATTCTTAGTGTATAGATATGCTACTGATTTCTGCATATTAATTTTGCATCCTGCAACTTCACTGAATTTATCTGCAAGTTTTTATAGATTTTTGATCAAGTCCTTACGGTTTTCTTATATAGTGACAGATTTACCTCTTCCTTTCCAATTTGGATGCATATATTCCCTAATCTTGTCTTATTTCTGCTGCTAGGATTTCCAATCCTATGCTATATAATAAAAGTCTAATATGCCAAGTGTCCGGTTGTCCGTTCAACCAACCAAAGCATAATATGCTAATGATATACTAAGGCCTCTCAACCACTCATTATGACATGCACTGACCACCAGGGGGCAGACAGTAGACCAGTCTACCAGTTGCTATGAGGGGCACTGACCACCAGGGGGTAGACGCTCCAACTGGTAGGTTAGCCTGCTGCTGGTGTCTGGTCTATTGGGACTGAGTGAGATGGGCTGGACACACCCTGGAGCCCTCCCACTGTCCCTCCCCAGCTGGCCAACCTCTCGCATCCCTCCCCGATCCCTATCCCCCTCCGGTGGGGTCCCTCAGCCTGGCCTGCATCCTCTCGCAATCTGGGACCCCTCGGGAGATGTTGGAGAGCTGGTTTCGGCCCAATCCCGCTCAATGCAGGAGCTGTCTCTTGGTGTTCAGTGTGCTCCCCCAGGGGGAGCGCTGCTCAGCCAGAAGCCGGAGCCATGACAGCACTAACAATGTCCAACTCATGGCTTAGGCCTGCTCCCCACTGGCAGTAGGACATCCCCTGAGGGCTCCCAGACTGCGAGAGGGCACAGACCCGGCTGAGGAAACCCCCCCATCAGCCACCAGTTATGTTGGGTATGGAACCTCTTGGGAGAAACTTTGGCACAGTCCAATGCCAACCACTTGTACCAAGCTTGGGGCAACTTGATAGTCTCTATAATGTGAAGCAAGGCCAGTCACTATTTGTGCTGGGCTTGGGGCCACTTGGGAAATGTTAAAATGTTAGTTGAGGCCAGCTTCCATGTGTGGGAGGTCTAGAGTTTCTCAGAATATGTTATGAGTTGATCCAAAGGTGGTTGCCATGTATGGTGGGTCTAGAGTTGCTTTGGAAAGGCTCTTGCTAGGGCAATGCACACAGCTTTAACCAGGTTAATCAAGAAGACAGATTTGGTGCCTACCTACACCATGTCAGCCAAGTGGAAGGAGAGTGCAAAAGAAACAAACAAAAACAACACCAATGGCACCCATCAGTGCTTCCATCTTCAGAGAGAACTTCCACTGATCCCTGTACCTCTCACAGTCACCCTAATGTTGGTCTGTTTAATTTATCTCCATTTGAGCTAGGTGCTTCTCAAACTGCTACCTCTGCACTGGAGCTTAGAGCTGGTGACTTTGTTCTTGGGGTCTTTAAGAAGAGCATCTCAGTCTCCCCAAGCCCTTTGTCTCTTTCAGATGCAAACCCTGCTGGTTTTCAAAACCAGATATTATGGGGACTTCTCTTTCTACCACAAATTTTTTGAGCTGAAGAGCCAGGTGTGGGGTTTGGACCCTCAGTCCTCAGGGCGGACCACTTCCACTATGATTTTCTTCCTGTTTGTGAATTACCACACTTCAGGATCTGATTAGACCACATCTCTGTCCCTCTTACCCGTCTCAACATGGCTTATTCTTTAAATCAGCAGTTCTCAACCTGTGGGTCACGACCCATTTGGTGGTCGAACGACCCTTTCACAGGGGTCGCCTAAGACCATCCTGCATATCAGATATTTGCATTATGATTCATAACAGTAGCAACATTACAGTTATGAAGTAGCAACGAAAATAATTTTATGGTTGGGTCACAACATGAGGAACTGTATTTAAAGGGCCAGAAGGTTGAGAACCACTGCTTTAAATCCTTAGTTATGGGAATTCTGTCCAGCTAGTCTTTATATGGTTCTCAGCAATGCTTGCTCTATATTTAGTTGTAATTTTGGTGTGTTTGTGGGAGGAGGTGAGATCAGGCCATATCCACTGTCTTTACCAAACCTCCATAAAATGGTTTCTATGAAGGGCCACATAAATATTTTATACTTTGTGAGTCTCTGTCTCAAATTCTTCTTATTCTTATATACATATCCTTTAAACAAACAAACAAAAATAATTGCTGAAAGGGCTATAATTTACTGAGTTCAGAATTTTTGTCTCAGCCTAAGTGGCCATCAGCAGATGAGTGGATTCAAAACTGTGGTACATCTATACAATGGAATACTACACAGCTGTAAAAAAGAAAGAACTCTTACCATTTTCAACAGCATGGATAGACCTGGAGAGCATTATACTAAGTGAAATAAGCCAGTCAGAGAAAGATAAATATCACATGATCTCACTCATATGTGGAATCTAATGAACAACATAAACTGATGAAGAGAAATAGACCCAGAGACATAGAAGCATCAGACAGACTATCAAACCTCAGAGGGAAGGCAGGAGAGGATGGTATGGGGGAGAGATCAACCAATGAACTCATATGCATATATGCATAACCCATGGACATAGACAATAGGGTAGTGAAGGCTTGGGTGGGGGGCAGGGTCAAGATGGGAGAGGTCAATGGGGGTAAAAGGGGACATATGTAATACTTTTAACAGTAAATATTTTTTAAATAACAAATAGCCCTAGCCAGTTTTGCTCAGTGGATAGAGCATCTGCTTGCAGACTGAAGAGTCCCAGGTTTGATTCTGGTCAAGGGCACATGCCTGGGTTGTGGACTTGACCCCCCAGTTGGGAGCATGCAGGAGGCAGCCAATCAATTATTCTCTCTCATCATTGATGTTTCTATCTCTCTCTCCCTCTCCATTCCTCTCAGAAATTAATAAAAAATATTTTTAAAAAATAACAAGTGAAAACATAAAAACAAATGTTTATATTTGAAACAAACAGACAAAAAAGAATTTGCACCTCTACCTAATGTCTGAATTCCTACTACAGAATCCCAACATACTGATCCTCAGTTTCAGTACCTCTAGTGGTGGGCAAATCCCCATCATCCTCTTTTCCCCAAAGTAGCCTATTCTGTCACTAACAAAATATCTGAAAATTATTGGTTCTTAATAAGGAATACATTCATGTCATACTAGACTTTACTTCCATTGTCTGTAGAAGAAATCTGTGGAAATATACCTTACCAAAATAATTCAATATCAGCTGGACATGCATTAGATTAGCAGATTTGATGAAGTTGGGGCACAGGACTTATTATTTAGGATGGTGGGCAGAGGGTGGCTAGGATATGAGGATCTTTAGAGAGAGAAGACTTGTGAAGAAGAGCAAAAATGAAGGACTGGGGTGATTAGAGAGGGCTGGGAGTAAAGGAGGAGAAGCTGTTTAAGTTTATTCATACAGCACACTCCCAATTTAGACCTATTTTTAACTCCCATCTCTGAATATATGGTTGAGCCTAAGAGGACCCTTTTGAAAATATTCTAGGAGTGTGAACTGAGTTCCAGAGATTCCAATAGCAGATTCTCATGCATGCTTGGGTCTGAGCAGTTGGATACTTGGAATGACTATGCCTTCTATTCCTGATAACATCCTAGGGAGAATCACATGCCAGAGTCTTGGGCTTTCTCTCAGGCTGATTCATTTTCCCCATTCACCTTCCACAAGATGCTGGATTTGCCTGCAAGTGCACCAAAGGCCTACATCTTAAGGCTTGGGAACTTGAGTAACTTGCACCAGGAATCATTACAAAGGCCCAACTGAACATAAGGAAGTATGCTCAATCTTTGTTGGAGCTAGGAAAGAAAGCATGAGCTCAGCCTGTTCCATGGACTTGTTAGACTTGGAAAGTATATAGTTGCATACATCTATAATAATAAAAGTATAATATGCTAATTAGACTGGACAGCTGAATGACCTTCCAGACGAAGCTGAAGTGGTGGGGGCCAAGGCAGAGGTGGTTAGGGGCAATCAGGAAGGCAGGCGAGCAGTTAGGGGTGATCAGGCAGGCAGGCAGAGTGGTTAGGGGAGATCAGGCAGGCAGGCAAGCAGTTAGGGGCATCAGGCAGGCAGGCAGAGTGCTTAGGGTTGATCAGGAAGGCATACAGAATGGTTAAGGGAGATCAGGCAGGCAGGCGAGTGGTTAGGGGCAATTAGGCAGGCAGAGTGGTTAGGGGTGATCAGGCAGGCAGGCAAGTGGTTAGGGGTGATCAGGCAGGCAGGCAGTAGAGCGGTTAGGAGCCAGCAGTTCCGGATTATAGGATCGGGCCTAAACCAGCAGTCAGACATCCCCCAAGGGGTGCAGGCCAAGCTGAGGGATCCCCGTGCATGAATTTCTTGCACTGGGCCCCTAGTATTTACATAATAAACAACTCACTGGCTTGGGCATCAGGAGAACTTGGTTCGCATATCGGAATCTTAACAAGTTCCTTCTCCTCTTCAGGCCTTGATATCCTCATCTGTAAAGTGGGCCTGATAGAACCTACCTCACAGATTTATTGAATAAATTTACTGAGTCAATCCATATAAAGTGCTTAGAGCAAAGCCTGACACAGAGTAAGTACCCAACAAATGGTATTTTTTATGGTTATCATCTTTAACTTTCATGGAAATAATTTTTGAATTACATTTTTTCACACTCCACTTCCACTACATTAGAATACCCTTTATGCTCTACCTTCAAAATGTAGTTGAGGCCAGCTTCCATGTGTGGCAGGTCTAGAGTTTCTCAGAATATGTTATGACTGTAGGTGGGGCCATGTTATGCTTCAGGGGTTTCTAGGAGAGCCCGATCTGCCAGTCCCTGGTACTCCTGCAATATCTAACTGTTCCTCACTCACCCACACACACACACCACACGTCCACACACACCCATCTCACTCTTTTACTCTGTCACATGCTCTCCCACCCTTCCATTTAGAAGCTGACCACTTCTCTCTCACCTGGAACGCTGCAGTAGCTTCTGACTCTTTCCCCTTTTAATCCATATCTGTCACAGAACCCAGAACGAGACTTTTAAATAAATATATATATATATATACATATCCTATATAATAAAGAGGAATATGCAAATTAACACTCACTCCCTCACAAGATGGCTGCCTACGACCAGGTTGGCAGGGGGGTTAGTGAGGGATGACCAAACAACTGAACAGCAGGCTGTGTAGGGTGACCAGGCCGGCAGGGGGGCCGTGAGGGACTACCAGGCCAGGGGGGCA
>NW_005370982.1:86661-89434 GCF_000412655.1 Myotis brandtii
TGGGGGTGACCAGGCCAGCAGGGGGGCAGTAAAGGGTGACCAGGCCAACGGGGTAGGGGGCAGTTAGGAGCGACCAGGCCGTCAGGGAGTGTGCAGTTGTGGCCAGCAGGGGGGTGCAGTTAGGGGCAATCAGGCAGGCAGGCAGGTGAGCGATTAGGAGCCAGTGGTCCAGGATTGTGAGAGGGATGTCTGACTGCCAGTTTAGGTTCGATCCCTGAGACATCTCCCAAGGGGTCTCGGATTGGAGAGGGTGCAGGCTGTGCTTATGTGACCCCCCCTCCCCATGCACGAATTTCATGCACTGGGCCTCTAGTATATATATATATATTCACATCATTCCCTTGCTTAAATTCCTATAGCAGCTTAAATTCAAAATCCTCACTAGGGTCTATAAAATCCTGCTGCCACTCCACCTAATCTCCTATCTTTCTTCCCATTGCTTATTTTGTTACAGCCACACCAACTTCTTGCTTTTTATTGACCATGTCAAATTCACCCTTACCTCAAGTTTTCTGCATTTGTTATTCTCCCTATCTGGAAAATTCTTCCTCCACATACCTGCATGACTCCTTGCTTTTTGTCTCTGTTCAAATGATGCTTCTATCCTGACCAACCTTTTAAAATAAACACCTTCCATTTACTCTGATACTTTACCATAGCACTTGTCATCTTTTTACATACCGTACAATTTTCTTATTGGTCTTGTTATCTATCTCTCCCAGAGTGTCATCTCCATGAGGGAAGGGATCTTGGCCCATTTTGTTCAGTATCATATCTTCTGCACCTAGTCCAGTGTCTGGTACATAGTAGGTGCTAAATAAATATTTGTTGAATATATAAGGGAAACAATCCCTTTTTCTATGTACTCTGTGGGGTTGATGTGGGAATAAAATATATTAGTCTCTTGTAACAGCTTTGAAAGATGTATAGTCCAACCTTTGTCTTTTTAAGGCTATTTTATTTTCCTAAATGTACTTCATTCCAAATCTGTTCTGAAATTTCCAATTGATAGTCCTGGCTATTTTAACTTCCCTTTTGAGCATGCCTATCTTTTTCATTCAACTCTGAAGTGCTCCCCTAGAAAGCATAGAGTATGATTTACCCAGTTGTGAATATATGGCCATTCCCACCACCAGCCAGAGTATTGTGCCTAGTACAGCAGACACACAGTAAATTATTCATTTTTATTTATTTTCATATTTGGTAATTATTATTTGTTTACATCAACAAAATGTTTTCTATACAATAAATACATGAAGGAGTATATATATCAACCAGTAGGGGAAAAAGACATCTATGATAATTTAAGTGCAAGGGAAGAAATATTCAAAATTTTATTTCATTGTGGTGGAAACTAGAAGTAAGGCAAAAGCTCTTCCATTGCCCAGTTATGTGTCCTTTGGCAGATACTGTCAACATTTCAGTTCTCAACTTACACATTTAAAAAAGGGGGTTAGAGCCCTGGCTGGTTTTGCTCAGTGGATAGAGCATTGGCCTGTGGACTGAAGGGTCCCTGGTTCGGTTCCGGTCAAGGGCACATGCCTAGGTTGTGGGTTTGCTCCCCAGTGGAGGGGGGGGGGGCGCGTGCAGAAGGCAACCGATCAATGATTCTCTCTTATCATTGATGTTTCTATCTCTCTGTCCCTCTCCCTTCCTCTCTGAAATCAATAAAAATATATTTTAAAAAGGGGGGTTAGAGGAGCTCCTCATATTTCTGAAAATTTCTGAAGTTATTTGTGATTTCACAAGCCATTTCTCTTTCTCTCATCCCTCCACCTCTACCTGAGAAACTATTAGACTGTCATCCAGATGAACTTTCTCTAGGATCCTCTTAGCACTGAATCAAATTTTCCCTAAAGTACCAACCAGCCTCCCTGCCAGAGCCAAGCCTGTTTCAATTGCATTACCTGGGGTTGAGTGTCTAAGACGTATGGTCAATTAAATCTGGGTTCTATGAGACTAAAGGTCCTGGTGTTAAGGGCCTTTAGAATACACTTGGCTTAACTTACGTCAGCTGGATTCAGTGTGAGGGCAAAAGCCATGCCCTGGAGGCGGGACCAGTCAAAGACTGGACGCCACCCAGTCTGACTCTCCCACCCAGTGTTAAGGGGATGGATCTCATGATGTCAAAGGCCCACCCAGATGTGATGTAACTTCCTGTAATTCGAGTATATAATAAATCAGCTTTTGGAGCTGGCTCTCTCTCTGCGTGCTATGTCCCTCCAGAGGGCAGGCACCACACCCAGACCAAGCTTTTAATCTATTTTATGTCTTTCATTATTCTTTAATCCCAAAAGCGCTTCCTAGTTTGCATGAACCGGTTCAAGTCTCCCCCTCCATGCGGGACACGGAGAGGAGGCCCCTCAGCCCCAGAGCGCTCGGTATATCCTGGAAAGAAGCTCTTGAAATAAGTATGACCTATTGAAACATGACAGACCAGAACACAAGCAGGCCATTGGTGGCAGATTCTATATGATAGCTAATAATAGATCAGATGCCATTTAGGGTCACTGGGGTAAAGTGATCCTGTATGAGCAGAGTCTGATAATGCACTGCGGTTGACTCCTCAATTATGCTTTACACCCAGAGAAGTTTCTAAGTAGGTGTACAGGTGGGGAAAAGACACCCTCCAAAACCCAAATGTCTGGATCAAATACCTTATTAAAAACTCATATGTATTGTTGGAAGCCCAGGCAGCTAGGAAAGGGCACCCCCTGGAGGGTGAGTACAGGAATCTACAAGACCTAGGATGGAAGGACCGCCCACCCCCCCC
>NW_005370982.1:89462-91208 GCF_000412655.1 Myotis brandtii
ATATCACCACTATCACTTCACTTTTGTGTAACTCACTAGGCATGACAATATGTGTTCTTCCCTTCTTTCATGGCAATAAAATATTCACTTTTTTTAGTTGGACATATGACTTCCTGGGGAAAACATTGCATTTCCAGCCTCTCTTGCAGCTAAGTGTGATCATGTGACTAAGTTTTGGTCAAAGGGATATAAGCACAAGTGGTGTACAGAGGTTTTGGGAAAATGTTCTCAGAGATAGAAGGCATGCCTTTCTTTACCTTACTTTTATTTTCTAACCAGCTGGAATACAGACATGATGAATGGAGTTTGAATAACTATTTTGGACCATATGATGAAAGTCATTAGTTAATGAAGATCTATCTACAATACAGAAGGAGTATGAGTTTCTAATGATTTCATGGGACTGGCATGCCATTCCCAGATATCCACCCTTTGGACTTTTTTCCATAAAATAATTAAACTTTATTTCCAAAATCCACTGTTAACTTGGATTTCCTATTGCACATATTACAATATAACCTTTACTGACACACTAGGACATTGGCTATCTTAAAGAAGAAGGAAGTATTACATTCTGTTTTCAGTTCAATTAAATTCCATACACACTTATTGAACACCTACATCTATGCCACAAAATTTGACCACTCCTTTCTTGAAACCCTGCTCTCCCTTATGACAGTTCTCCCTTGTTTCTCCCTCTTACCTATTTACCATATACTTTCCCAAGTCCCCTTTCTACCCATATAATCTAGAAGCACAGAGGCTCCTCAATATTATGACCAATATTCTTCTATCTCTTCACTCAATACACCCTCCCTGTTATCCTCATCTATTCATATAGTTTCAACTCTCATCCAGTTTCTGTGAATATTTCTCACATCTCCATCTCTATATGCTTTCTCTCCCAAACCCTCATACTTACGCTTCTTATAATGTTAAATTCTGGTTGGGTCTTTCAAATGAAACTTCTCTTTCTGCTAGTATTTCCATCTTCCAGCAATTCACCAAAAGGAAGAACACAAAGAAAAGGAGAAGTACCCACTTCCATTTCTCTAGGTATTTTTGAAAAAATGAACTTGTTTCTTTGGCCAAATACATGTGAGTCTATAAGAAATGTGACACTGTAGACATCAAGGAAATAGGTACCATTTAATAGTTCAAAAATGTAACCATGACAAAGGAGAGTGTACAGGGGCACATACCGTGTGCTATTGGCATTGCTGTAAACAGACAAGTTAAGAGCAGATACTTGCCAAGATAATTAACATACATTTTGGCATATTAAAGACTTTAACAGTCAACTTAGTTTTATGAGATGTGTGAAAAAAGTAATAATATAAATAAAGGGGCCAAAGACAAAGATACTTGGATTCAGCTGAAAAGCTATTCTGCTCCACTCAGGGAGGTACACTTTTCAAAAACCAGTAGCAAGGAACCTGACCTTTCAGAACCTATCCTCTATTGTTGTAAAAGAAATAAAAAATTTGGAGTGTGATCAAAGACTCAACTTTTCAGAACTCCCTGCCATGGGTCTTTTAATCAGGAAAAGCTCAAGGGCCTTGATATTGTTACCTGCAGGTTATGTCAAATGTTCCACCAGCCTGGATTACCACTTGGTCTCCAAGAATACTCATCTCTGGTTTCATCATGATCTCTTTATTTGCAAGACCTGAACCAAGACAAAATTTGTTGCTATTAGAATTTATCAATTAGTCATCAGATGTATCTAAATAACATTTCACATTC
>NW_005370982.1:91252-96199 GCF_000412655.1 Myotis brandtii
CTGCATTTCTGTAATAGCAAACTATTAGAAACAGCCAAATGCCTATTGATAGGGTACTGATTAAATTATGGCATATACATATGATGGTATACACAGCAGTAAAACAGAAAAAAATGGAACTATATAATGATATAGAATAGTCTCAAAATAAAAATAAAAAATAATATGTATAGTATATAACTGTTGGTGTAAAAGAAGAAAATATAGGTATTTATGTATGCACAAAACTGGAAGACACACAAAATTAGGTGTAGGTTGTTACCTCTTTGAAGGGAAAATGCATGTTGTGTGGCTTTCCACAGTATACACCTGCGATATATTGAATCATTGTTTACAATTACTTTTCATTACTACCCAATATAGTGCAAAAAGTCTATTTGCCCACCCCATTGATTTGGGGCTTGGTGTTTGATTTGGCCAAATACACACTTATTGAGTACCTACATCTATATCTGATTTTATTGATATATAATTGATTTTAGCCAATTGAATTTGGGTTGAGATTATAGAGCACTGGTTTCAGTCTGGAGTTTTAGTAAACATTTCATGTTCTTGTTCAATCTCTTCTTTTTCTGCCATCATTATAACAAAACTGAACTTAGATAGGCTACTGTTCCAAGGGGAATGAGAGACAACTGGAACAGACCTAGACACCACAGGCTCAAGTGAAACCCAGCAGAACCAGCCTAGTTCAGCAGAACACCAGACAATGCACCATTTCATGAGAAAGAAATATTTAAGATGGTATGGTAATTAAATATAATTTGATTGAATATAATTAAAATTAAAAAAACAGCACAAATTTTATCAGTTTTAACACATATATACACACATGAAACTATGACTTCAATGAAAATAATTCATATATCCATCATCCCTAAAACTTTCCTAGTGCCCCTTTGTAATCTGTCTCTCCACCCCTGCCCCCCAGGCAAGCTATAATCTGCTTTCTTTCACTAAAGATCAGTTTAAATTTTCTACAATTTTAAAATAAATTTAATTACATAGTATATACTCTTTCATGCCTGGCTCTGTTACTCAGAGTAATGAGTTTGAGACACATGCCTGTCATAGCATACATCAATAGTTCATTCCTTTATATTTCCAAACAATATTCCATTGTTTGGATATGATCACATTTTGTTTAGCTATTCATCTGTTCATGAGTATTTGGGTTGTTTCCAATTTCTGGCTATTATGAATAAGAGCTACTATGGAGATGCGAAGAGACATATGAAAAAATGCTCAAAGTCACTAATCATCCAAAAGATGCAAATCAAAATGACAATGAGGTATCATCTCACATCTGTCAAAATGGCTATCATCAACAAATCAACAAACAACAAGTGTTGGCGAGCATGTGGATAAAAAGGAACCCTCGTGCACTGCTGGTGGGAATGCAGACTGGTGCATCAAATGTGGAAAACAGTATGGAGTTTCCTCAAAAAATTAAAAATATAACTGCCATTTGACCGTAATCCCACTAGGAATATATCCCAAGAAATCAGAAACACCAGTCAGAAAGGATATATGCACCCCTATGTTCATAGAAGCACAATTTACAATAGCTAAGATTTGGAAACAGCCTAAGTGCCTATCAGCCGATGAGTGGATTAAAAAACGGTGTAACATTTACACAATGGAATACTACGATGCTATAAAAAAGAAAGAACTCTTACCATTCACAACAGTATGGATGGACATGGAGAGCATTATGCTAAATGAAATAAGCCAGTTGGAGAAAGATAAATATCACATGATCTCACTCATTTGTGGAATATAATGAACAACATAAACTGATGAACAAAAATAGATCCAGAGACAGAGAAGCATCAAACTGACCATCAAACTTCAGAGGGAAAGCAGGGGAGGGGGAATAAGAGAGCAACCAAAGGACTTGTATGCATGCATATAAGCATAACCAATGGACACAGACACTAGGGTCGTGAGGGCATGAGCTTGGAGGTGGGGGTGGCCAGGGAGAGGTCAATGGGGGAAAAAGGAGACATATGTAATACTGCTAGAGGCCTGGTGCATAAAAATTCATGCACTGAAGAGGGGGGGGGTCCCTCAGCCCGGCCTGCCCCCTCTCACAGTCCGGGAGCCTTCGGGGCAGGAGGCAACTCGGCCATCAGGGGAAGGCAATGCCCCATCACACCTCTGCTGTTGCCACTGCCGGCAGCACAAGCCTTGGCTGGCCCTGGTTACCTGAGCCTTGGGTGGCCCTGGGTGACTGGGAAGCTGCCATCCGAGGCTTGCCTGTGCCTCGGGCCGTCCCTGGGTGGCTGGAGGGCTAAAGGGACTAGGGGACTCCAGAGGCAGGCGCGCAGCAAGGCCAGGCCTGCCTGCCGCCCAGGCGGGGCTGAGGGGACTGGGCGCTGCCATCTTGTGGCTGTGGGCGCCGTCATCTTTGAGGGCATGGCAGTCAATTAGCATATTCCCTCCTTATTGGCTGTGGGCGCTGCCATCTTTGAGGGCAGGACAGTCAATTAGCATATTCCCTCCTTATTGGCTGTGGGCGGCGCCATCTTTGCAATGGTGTGAGGGTCAGTTGCATATTCCCTCTTTATTAGATAGGATATGTAATACTTTAAACAAAGAATAAAAAAAAGTTACTATGAACATTCATGTAAGTCTTTATGTGAACATTTATTGCCATTTATCTTAGATGAATATGTAGATGTGTAATGACTGGGCCATGTAGTAGACATATACTAGTATTTAACCTTTTAACAATCTGACACACTGTTTTCCAAAGTGTTTGGACCATTTTGCAATCTCACTAGCAATGAATAGTAGGTCCAGTTGTCCCACATTCTTACAAACATTTCATATGGTCAGTCTTTTAAAGTATAACAAACTTAATGAGTGTGTAGGAATATCTTATAGTGGTTTTAATTTGCATTTCCCTGGTGATTAATAATGTAGTGCATATTCTCATGTGTGTATTGACCATCCATATAACTTTTTTAAGAAGTGTCTATTCAGCCCAGCCAGTGTTGCTCAGTGGTTGAGCATCGACCTACGAACCAGGAGATCATGGTTCGATTCTCAGTAAGCACACATGCTTGGGTTGCAGGTTCCATCCCAAGTAGGGGGCATGCAGGAGGCAGCCTATTAATCATTCTCATCATTGAAGTTTCTGTCTCTCTCTCCCTCTTCCTTCCCCTCTGAAATCAATTAAAAAAAACATTTTTAAAAAGTGTCTATTCAAATCTTTGTAACATTGGGGAAGGGGTGTATTTGTCTTCTTTTTGAGTTGTGTTATTTGCTTATTCTTTATAGAAATCCTATGTTTGACATATGTGATGTTGTTGCTCAATTTGGACCTAGATTGTTAGGCAGCATTTTTAAGGGTGCAGCTGACCCTTAGATATATTTTCAATTATATACATTGATAATAAATTGCCTTTCAAAATAAGTAAGTGCAACTAAATATGCCAGAAAGCAAAAATATGTATTGTCAATTGTTTAAAGTGAAAGGAAACTACTATTTATTGAGTACCTACTAGATATGCTAATAGTTTTACTTAACTCACTGGATCATCACAACAACTCTACCAGGTAGGTATTATTATACCTCTTTCAGCAATTCAGAAAACTGAGGACACAAAAAGTAAAACTGAGGTTTAGAGTCAGATAGCCTATAAGTGGTAGGGATTGGATTCAACCTTGTGTCTGCCTAACCTCAATGTTACATCTATGAAGTATAGTTTGTCTTTCTTCCAAGTCCAGGGCTAATGTCCAAGTGCCAAAATGTCCACGCAAGTGGCTAAAATGGAACTAAAACTAAATTGCATTGAGTGGTGGTGTTATTTTACATTACATTTCATAGCAATATTATCCAAAACATTTTATTCCAAGTTCATTGAGAATTAATTTATCCTTTCTCTGAGGTTCCAGCAACATACTATGAGACCATAATTATAGGTCTCAATTCACTCTGCCTTATGGTGAATGGCCATTTTTCCTATGTCTGGCCATCTCAGACATTGGAAGCTCTCTGATGTTGGGAACTGTGTTTATTCACCTGTGTACCCCCACTCCAGAGCACATACTAGTAGCAGAAGGTTGCCCCATGGCCAATTCAATAACCATAAACCATTTCCTAGGTTAATGGTGCCATGTGTGAAACAGAGGCTTCAGACATGGTCTTTGCCCTCAAAGAGCTCACAGTCTAGTAAGAGAAGCAGACATCAACAAATGATTTCATTGAGTATATTAAATGCTACAAAAAGTATTTTAAAAAGCTGTGGGAGCTCAGACAAGTCAGTAAACAATGCCACAAATGTTTGTTGACTGAAACGTTCTGTGATTTGAAAGATTCCAATTCATCATATCTAGTGCAGAGCTTAAGAACACCGAATGTGGAGGCAGACCACCTGAATTTGTGACTCAGTTCTAATTATCTATATAACTGTGGGGAATTTACTTAACTCTTCCACAGCTGTCTCATATGTATAATGGGCATAACTACAGAACTTATCACACATGTTTAAGGTGAGAATTAAATAAGTTATTACATTGAAAACATATTATTTACCCATTGTTTATTATTATTATTACTAGTAGCCAGGTGCACGAAATTCATGCACTGGGGTAGGGGGGGAGAAGGGGCCCCTCAGTCTGGCCTTCACCCTCTCCAATCTGAGACCCCTCAGGGAATGTCCAACTACCTGTTTGTGCCCACACTTTTAACAGATAACAGCTCCATTGTTGTTCCTTTCTTATGCTTAAAACCATTGGAATTAGTAGGTATTCAAAGTGTGTATACATTTTGGGGGGACACCCTGTATATCTCTAGTCAGTGGTGAAAAAAACCAACAGCAGATTTGGAACCCCCAGACAGGGAACCTTGCTCATTCCCCACATGTCTCCCCACTTCACTTTCCACCTTCGTGGGCAGCAGGAGAATCAATGTTTTCTCTCATTAATTCGGAAAAGCAC
>NW_005370982.1:98144-102965 GCF_000412655.1 Myotis brandtii
GGGAAGCTTGGCTTCCTCCGTCACTGAAGCAAGGAAGCCTCCTGTTAGCTTTAAGCTGCCTGGCTGCCAGCCACCATCTTGGCTGGCAGTTAATTTGCATATCACCCTGATTAGCCAATGGGAAGGGTAGTGGCCGTACGGCTAATTACCATGTTTCTCTTTTATTAGATAGGATTATACAGCAGTATTTCTCTTAATTTTCTGCCTCAACTTTCTACCATTCACATCACTATTAAAGGCTAAAAAACTGTCTTCTGAACCTGAATTTGACCTGGGAATAGAAAATTGTGTGTATGAAGACAGGGAGGAGTTTCCATGAGCTCCCAGAACACTTGTGTTCAGTATAGATTGGTTGCCCAGTACAACAACCAGCTGTTGGCATTGGTTTTGTTTTCTGAAAATGCTCTTGTAGAAGCCAGAATTCTTCAATAAAACTGCAGTAAACCCTGGATTTTGTGGACCTCAATATAATGGACTTTGAATTTTTTTAAATATATATATTTTATTGATTTCAGAGAGGAAGGGAGAGGGAAAGATAGATAGAAACACCAATGATGAGAGAGAATCATTGATTGGATGCCTCCTGCATGTCCCCTACTGGAGATCGAGCCTACAACCTGGGCATGTGCCTGATTGGAAATCGAACTGTGACCTCCTGGTTCATAAGTTGATGCTCAACCACTGAGCCACACTGGCTGGGCTGGAATTCAAATTTAATGGACACAATTTTTGGTCCATATGTCATGTGAAAATTAACATCCTGTTAATTTTAAGATACTTTTATCAAGATTTGCTTATAATTAAATTAACAGATTATTTCTATTATTTATTCAGTTATTTTTATTTATTCATTTTTATTTTTTAATATGTTTTTATTGATTTTTATAGAGAGGAAGGGAGAGGGATAGATAGAAACATCAATGATAGAGAGGAGCATCATTGATCAGTTACCTCCTGCACGCCCCCTACTGGGGATCAACCCCATAACCCGGGCATGTGTTCTGACCAGGGATCAAAACAGCAACCTCTTAGTTCCTGGGTCCATGTGCAACTGCTGAGCCATACCGGCTGGGCCACAGTTATTTTTAACAAATTTTAGCTGACATATATACGTTCATTTCAGCATTATTTACAATAGCCAAAATATGGAAGCAACCTAAGTGTCCATCCATTGATAAATGGATAAAGAATAAATGTTGCATATACACAATAGAATATGGCTCAGGAGTGACATTAAAGGAATGGCAGCGTAAGGGTGCGTCTATCCTCTCCCCCTAACTTTTCAACAAAATAACCACCTATAATTCAACAAAGAAGTCTCTGCTCAACACAGATGCACACCCGAGAGACCTGAACACTGAACAACTAAGGTGGGCTCCTTGGAATAAGTAGGGAGATGAGAGAAAGGAGGGAAGCCAAACACAGCTACAGCGCAGCAGCGTGTCCACAGTGCAGCTGGGAACTGACAGCAGCAGTTACCGGCAGTTTCCTCAGCCGGTATGGACCAGCAGAGCTAACCCAACAAGTGGCTGGCTGTCGGAATAGCCACTGGAGTGGCAGCATTGTGTGGTCACGCACACAAACAGAGAGAGTGTCTGACCCGTGGGGGCACGTTGTGAATGGGATCTGAGTTGCATGCGTGAGCTGACAGTCAGCAGACACTCTCCTTACAGAGTCGCTTCCCATAGCTGGGCTTGGCTGCTGGCTTTCAGGCAAAGAAAGTAGATTGCAGAGCCCTGACACTGATTAGACTCCCAGGTCTCGCCTCCTGTTGCCCTTGGATTGTTTCCAGGAGTGTATTGTCTGTAGGCCAATAGCTGTTGCAGTAGAAACACAGTTTCCCTCTGTGACTGAACCCCAGGAGGGGTGCTTGGGCTAGACCTTTGGAGGTCAGGGACTGCCATTACCATGAGGGAAAAACAAACCTCACCCCCAAGCAGCAAAGGCAGTACAACCCTACGGAAGCTGCAGAGGCTCAAAACTGTGAGGCCACAGAGGAAAAAACATTTTACAATTCAGTGCTATGTACTGGAACAGAGTAGAAAGACATCCTCAGAGATAAATGGGAAAACGAAGTAGAACAGCAAACACCATGAACAACCACAACAACGACAATGACCAGAAAGAAAATGAAAAATCCCCAGAAAACAGGCTGGAACACATAGAATTATGTGAGTTGAATGACAGAGATTTCAAGATTGCAGTTCTGAAAATACTAAATGAGATGCGAGAAAATACTGACAGGCAATTCAGCTCACTCAGAAAACAAATCAATGAACAAAATGAGTATTTCTCCAAAGAAATTGAATTGTTAAAAAAGAATATAGCAGAAATCATGGAAATGAAGCAGGCAATTAAAGAAATTAAGAGTGAATGAAGGAGAAATAAGAACATTCCCAGACATACAGAAACTGAAGGATTTTATTACTAGAAACCTCCATTGCAGGAAATACTCAAGGGAGTTATTCTACCTGAAACAAAGAACATAAGGTCATAACACTACCAGTAGGATTGCCAAAAACTCGCAGCATAAACAGGGATAATGTGTGACAATAAAAACATACAAGGGGAAGAGGGACAGGTATGGACAGGCAAAGGAAGATGAAGATCAGATGTACTCAAAAGAAGAAAAAAAACTATGGTATATATGCAACTTCACTTTTTATAAAACTAATGGCAATCACACACAGAAATTTCCCAAACAAGACATATAGCTTAAAAAAAAAAAGAAACAGAGGAAAGATGTATGGAATACCACCAAAAAATGCAACAGACAGAAACATAAAGAAAAAGAACCAATTGAGGCACAGAGCTACCAGAAAACAAAAGGTAAAATAGCTATAGGAAATCTTCATACATCAATAATTACCCTAAATGTAAATGGTCTGAATTCACCAGTAAAGAGGCACAGAGTAGCAGAGTGGATAAAAAAACAAAACCCAACCATATGCTGCCTAAAAGAGATACATGTAAACAGCAAAGACAAAGGCAGATTCAAAGTAAAAGGGTGGGAAATTATTCTCCAAGCAAATAACATCCACAGAAAAGCAGGTGTAGCCATACTTATATCTGATAAATAAATCTCAAGATAACAAAGATGACAAGAGACAAATATAGACACTTTATAATGATAAAGGGAACACTACATCAAGAAAACATATCACTTCTTAATATATATGCGCCCAACCAGGGAGCACCAAAATATATTAAGCGGCTATTCACAGAACTAAAGGCAGAAACAGATCAAAACACAATTATAGTTGGAGACCTTAATACTTTATTGACAGCTCTAGAGATCAACCAAACAAAAAAATCAATTAAAAAAATCAGCTTTAAATGAAACACGACACCAAATGGATATAACCAACCTTCTGGCCCTTTAAATACAGTTTACAGGACATTTCATCCCAGAACATCAGACTATACATTCTTCTCCAGTTCACATGGAACATTCTCAAGGATAGACCATATGTTGGGTCACAGAACAAGCATCAACAAATTCAAAAAGATTGAAATTATTCCAAGTATATTTTCTGACCACGATGCCATGAAATTAGAAATCAACTGCAAAAAGGAGGTAAAAAAAAACAACCTACAAATACATGGAGATTAAACAACATACTACTAAAAGATGACTAGGTCAAAGAAGAAATAAAAGATGAGATCAAAAGATATATAGAGAGAAATGAGAATGATAACACAACATATCAAAACCTCTGGGATGTAGCGAAAACTGTAATGAGGGAAGTTTATATCACTACAGGCCTATCTCAAAAAACAAGAGAAGTTCCAAGTAAACAACCTAACATCACACCTAAAAAGACTAGAGAAAGAAGAACAAAAGCAACCCAAAGTTAGCAGAAGAAAGGAAAATAATAAAAATCAGAGAAGAATTAAATGAAATAGAGAACAAAAAGATTGTAGAAAAATTAATAAAACAAAGAGCTGGTTTTTTGAAAAGATTAATAAAATCGACAAACCCCTGGCTAGACTCACTAAGGAAAAAAGGGAAAAGATCCATATAAAACAAATCAGACATGAGAGAGGAGAAATCACCACAGACATCACAGATATACAAAGGATCATACTAGAATATTACAAAAGCCTTTATGTCACCAAATTCAATAATCTAAAAGAAATGGATAAGTTCCTAGAAATATATAACCTTCCTAGAATAAATCATGAAGAACTGCAAAATATAAATAGACCCATCAGCAGTGAGGAAATTGAAACAACCATCAAAACCCTCTCAAAGAACAAAAGTCCAGGACCAAATGGCTTCACCAGTGAATTCTACCAAACGTTCAAGGAAGAATTAAAGCCTAGTCTTCGCAAACTCTTCCAAAAAATTGAAGAAGAGGCAATACTTCCTAACACATTCTATGAGGCCAATATAACCCAAATACTAAAACCTGGCAAAGATAACACAAAAAGAAAAGTACAGACCAATATGCCTGATGAATACAGATGCAAAAATCCTAACCAATATGCTAGCTAATCGAATACAACAGTACATCCAAAAAATAATACATCACGATCAAGTAGGATTCATTCCAGGGGCACAAGGATGGTTCAACATTCATAAATCAATCAACATAATATACCACATTAATAAAACAAAGAATAAAAATCCTATGATCTTGTCAACAGATGCAGGAAAAAAAACATTTGATAAGATACAACATCCATTTATGATTAAAACACTCAATAAAATAGGAATAGAAGGAAAGTACCTCAACTTAATAAAGGCCATATATGATAAACCCTCAGCCAATATCATACTCAATGGTGAAAAACTGAAAGCTTTTCCCCTAAGATCAG
>NW_005370982.1:103599-104085 GCF_000412655.1 Myotis brandtii
CAACCAAAAGAATAAAATACCTAGGAATAAACTTAACAAAGAACGTGAAAGATCTATATACTGAAAATTACAAAACATTATTAAAAGAGATAGAAGAAGACACAACGAAATGGAAAAATATTGCGTGTTCATGGATTGGAAGTATCAACATAGTTAAAATAGCCATTTTACCAAAGCAATACACAGATTTAATGCAATCCCCATCAAAATCCCAATGTCATTTTTTAAATAAATAGAACCAGAAAGCATCAGATTTGTATAGAACCACAAAAGACCCAGAATAGCCAAAGCAATCCTGAAAAAAAAAGAACAAGGCTGGAGGTATCATGCTACCTGACTTCAAAATATACTGCAGAGTTACAATAATCAAAACAGCATGGTATTGGCAGAGAAACAGATACACAGATCAATGGAACAGAATAGAGAGCCCAGCTATAAAACCACACATATATGGACAGATACTTTTTGACAAAGGAGCCAGAAATT
>NW_005370982.1:104286-134222 GCF_000412655.1 Myotis brandtii
TGGTAGAGAACATTTTATGGACTTGACCCCAAAGGCAAGGGAAGTAAAGGCAAAAATAAATGAATGGGACTATATCAAACTGAAGAGCTTCTGCACAGCAAAAGTGGACAACAAAACAAACAGGCAGCCAAACAGATAGGAGATGATATTTGTAAACAGTAGCTCCTACAAAGGTTTAATTTCCAAAATATATAAAGAACTCATAAAACTCAACACCAAACAAATGAACAATCCAATGGAAAAAGTGGGCAGAGGACCTGGAAATATACCTCTCCCAAGAAGACATACAAATAGATATATGAAAAGATGTTCAACCTCACTGGCAATCAGAGAAATGCATTTTAAAACTACAATGTGATACCACCTTACACCAGTTAGAGTGGCCATTATCAACAAGACAAGCAACAAGTGTTGGAGAAGTTGTAGAAAAAAGGGAACCCTACATTCCCATCAGCAGTGGGAATGTAGACTGGTACAACCACTATGGAAAGCAGTCTGGCCATTCCTCAAAAAATTAAAAATAGAGCTACCATATGACCCAACAATTCCACTCCTGGGTATATACCCGAAAAACTCAAAACATTTCTATGCAAAGATATATGCACCCCTATGTTAATTGTAGCATTATTCATGGTGGCCAAGAGTTGGAAATAGCCAAAGTGCCCTACGATAGAGGACTGGATAAAGAAGATGTGGTATATATACACAATGGATTACTACATGGCCATAAGAAAGGGTGAAATAGAGTCATTTACAACAACATGGATGGACCTTGAGAACATTATGTGAAGTGAAATAAGTCAAACAGAAAGCTAAGAACTATATGATTTAACTCATATGTGGAATATAAAACTGAAACTCATGTACACAAACAGCAGTGTGGTGGTTGCCAGAGGGAGGGGGTGGGGGAAGAAGAGGGTTCTAATATGAGGTGACAGGAGAAGATTTGACTTTGGGTGGTGGACACATGGTCCTATATACAGATTTTGTAAATTAGTAACCCACACATGTAACCTATATATTCACGTAGACTAATGTCACACCAAAAAAATTTAAAATAATAAAAAAAGAATATGGCTCAGCCATTGAAAATTAAATCTTGTCTTCTGCAAAAAAATTAATGGACCTAGAGGGTATTGTGCTGAGTGAAATAAGTTAGACAGAGAATGACAAATACCAGATGATTTCATTTATTATGTGGAATCAAAAAAAAAACAAAATAAACAAGAGTTCCAAGATGGCGGTGGAATAGGTAAAAGCAACATACACCTCCTCCCAGCTCTGAACCAGAGTTACAACTAAAATTTAGGTCAATCAACCTGAATTAACAGCAAAACAACACCTGAATAAGATATATGAAAAAATTGTGCTACACAGAGACTGCTAAGAAGGACAGAGACACGGGAAGAACTGGTCCTTGCACCAAGGGACAGCAGTTGTGAAGCTTGAGAAATATTGTAGCTGCAAAAGCCCCTTCTGGAGGAAATGGGTCTCAACCCCATTCTGGGACCCCCAATCCAGAACACCAGGACTTGTAAGAAGAGCTTGAATAGCATTTGGCAGCAAAAATAAGTGCAGACTTTGTCCATTGGAAAGAGGAGGAAGTCTGCTTGAATCCAGAGCAATCTCCTTAACTAACACACAGGGATTCAGTCTTGGGCACTCACCCAGGGCTCTAATAGAGGGAAGGAGACTAAGGGCATACAGAAGCCATAAGGAAAGTGTCTGGGTGGCACAGCTCTGGAGATATGGAAGGTAGGCTTCTGAGGTCCCATGCTGCTCTCAGGCACCATCTCCCAGGGCCCATCACTTCTACTCTTACAGCACAAGCTAGAGAAAGTTCACTAACCCCGTCCTCCAAATACTGGTGTCACCACCCTGCCAAGCTCAAATATGGCATAAAGGACTGTTGGCTATATCCAACAGACTCCTGTGGTGAGCTTTAATTTTTCCTGAAAAAACTATAGACAGAATCTTAGATGAACATTGAAGTGAGTGGCTTGGGAACAAGATCCAATCTCCTCCCCACCTCCCATGGGTTAGGCAGGCAGATAGCGGACATCTGGAATACTCTCAACAATAAAAAAATGAATAAAATAAACACACAAGCAGATCAGGAACATACTCAAAGATACAGAGAACATTTTGATGGTTGCCAGATAAGAGTGGGTTTGGGTGGATGGGTGAGAAAGGAAAGGTAAGAAGTATCAATTGATAGTAACAGAATAGTCATGAGATGTAAAATACAGCATAGGGAATATAAGCAATAATATAATAGTTATATATGGTGTCAGTCGGGTACTAGATTTATGGGTGTGATCAATTTATGTCATATACATGTCTAACCACTGGGTTGTCTACATGAAACTAATATATTATATGTCAACTATAATTGAAATAATAATAAAACTATATTTTTAAAAAAAAGAGAAAAGAAAAAGTTAGGAGCTATAGTCCAGTAGCTTGGAAGATAATAATTTTGACATAAATTTGAAATGTTGACTTGGGACACAGATAGAAAGAATCTTTGTCCTTTGATGTCCTGAACACTAACAAGAGTGAATAGCATTCACGTATGGCTATCTATCATCAAGAGATACACAAGTACCAATAAGTACTACTATTATCCTCATTTAAAACAATGATAAAACAGACAAAAAGAGGTTAAGTCACCTAAGAATACACTTAGTAAATGGTAGCACTATGATTTAACTTAGGCAGTTGGTTCCAAAGCCTGTGCTCCTAACCACTATAGCATTTTTTCCTAACCAGTAGCCAACCAAAAGGGCTGAACCAGTGCATTGTGGTTAAATGTCAGCACTGTCTCTAACAATACTTAACTTGCGTTGATCCTTTGAAAAGAATAAATCTGGAAAAAAACTGAGACTGAAGTATTTATAACTCCCCCAGATACATGTGGTTTAGAACTGAAAAAAAATGAGGCAACAAAGAAACCTCAAACCAAGTTTTTTTCCTGCACCCCATGCAGCCACTTCTCCCTAAAGTCATTTTCACTTGGATCTCGTACCAGGTACATTCCTTTCAAAACTCTGGAAAATAATACCTCAAACTCTAGAGCTACTGGTGTTGAGGCAAACTCATTTCTACACATTTATGCCAACATTTGCCAAGAGGAAAAGCCAGGCCTGGGTTGTCAATGCATCAGGAGCAGAAAAGTGTATCCTTCTGAAGGAGTCACTTGGATCAAAATGTTCTCTCTTGTTAATCACAGGCCAAGATCAGGCAGATTCTTTCCTGACCTTTAATAAGGGCTGAAAATCCTTTCTGGGAGTGCCAGTTGCTGATGAAGGGAAAACATGCAGGTAACTATGGAGTGGAGGGGGGGGGGGCGCAATTCTTAACAATGGATCTCCAGATATCCACCAAAGTAATCTCCTTCTCCTTCCCTTTCCCCTTCTGCAGGCTGTCTCTTTTTCTTAAGTTTTCTACTTCACTTTATTTCCCTGCAGTCCTAAGAAACTTGTGTCATCTATGATCTATGCATTTACGCAATTTCTGAAGAGTGTAGATAACTGGAAGTGTCTCTTCCATTTTCTTAAAACTATGCTTCCAAAGGACAATATATCTAAAACTAACTGTATATGGGTCCCTACCTGTGACATCCTTCAGAGGAGACCTCCCTCCTCAGGGAGAGCAGTTAGCACTGCAAATTCCACCAAGCAAAGCATGAAGTAGGCAGAAAGATTCAGATTAACAGCAGTCATCCTAGAGTATCCAATTCAGTATTGTTCCATCACACAGAATATGTTGCTGCTCCTCCACACATGGGCTGTGGTTGAGAACTTTACTGGGATCAGCAGGACCCAGTTGCTGCCATTTCCAGAAAAATCCTGCCCTTTTCTGTATCTGCCAGGCTAGTCCAGATGGTTGGTAGAATCATCTGTCAGACATGGGCAGGGCTAAATAATCTTCCAGGTCTAGACTCTGAATGGCAGGAAAGCAGAATGTTTAAGAGTATGGGGTTTGGAGCTGATGCCCTAGGTTTGAATTTTGACTCTTCCACTTATTAGTTTTGTGACTGTGTAAAATTTACTTAACAAATCTAGTCTTCAGTTTCCTTATCTGTAAAATGGAGATGGTAATAAATAGCACCCACCTGATAGGGTTTTGTGTTAAGTGGATCAATATGTATAAAGTGCTTACAAAAGTGTCTGATATATAGCAACACTCAATCCACATTAACTGCTATTTGACAAGAGGCCAGCCTTCTAATCCAGATCCTGCTTCGGACTGGCTGTGGATCTTGGACATATCATGTCATTTATCCTTTGGCTCACAGTTACCTTATCCATAAAATAAGGGGAACCAGACCAGCTAGGCTTTGTGATTTCTAAAAAGCCCCCTTTTCACTCTGGCATCCCATGGGGTTAAAAGCTCATGAAATGGAGAATATAAATGCACCCATCCTCCCCGGATTTCTAGTGACAGTCATGCCCTGGAGAAAGTCTACTACTCAGAGAAACTAGAACTATGGAACAAGAACAGTTGCCCTGGGGGTCTGAAGAATCCAAGGCCATTTCTCCAGTGGTCTGGCCATTTTATTACTCAGCCCCATTATTTTCATTAACAAGGACCACTTCATTTCCCAGAGCAGTTACCACAGGAAGAAGGAACAAGAAACACAAAGACAGCTTTATCAAGGCCCTTAGTCTTGGCTGGACAAGCCTGATTGATGGATGTGGTAGATGGTGGTTGGCGGGGCGGGGGGGGGGGGGTTGGAGAAGGGAAGTATATGGTTTGTATGGTATGATTTCCAGGAGGGATTTGAAATTGAAAATAGCCCCAGAATTGGGAACATTTACAGTCACCAATAAATCAAGACAGACCCAAATAAGATTTATAGGTTGTACAATATGGCAAGTGACAAAAAAGTAGAATTTTGGGTATCCAGAGCATAGAGAAAGCCCATGTTTGCTTGTCTGGTGGATCCCTGCTGGCTTGAGTAAGTGGGTCCTAAGGGTAGGGGTAAGGCAAAGAGGCAGAGGTGGACTGTTCAGCTGAAACTCTGCTGCAGAGTACTTTTATTTTTAATATATTTTTATTGATTTCAGAGAGAAGGCAGAGTGAGAGATAGGAACATCAATGATGAGAGAGAATCATCGATCAGCTGCCTCCTGCACTCCCCCTATTGTGGATCGATCCTGCAACCCCGGCATGTGCCCTGACCAGGAATGGAACCATGACCTCATGGTTCATAGGTCAGTGCTCAACCACTGGGCAACATTGTCTGGGCAGTACTTTTTTTTGACTCTGATGAAATTATAGGTCAAAAGGGAAGACAAGTTTCTCTGGTGAGTGCCCAGGAATAAAAAACCTCGTAGATACATGTTTGGGAGATCACAATCAGTAACTTGGCCTATAGAAGCATTATGTGGCAGAGTAAGCAAATTATCCTGTGATAAAAATTCTCTAACCCAGTAACAAAGTTTATAGCTGAGTGCATGGTTGCCCAGAATAAACACTATATATCCTCACTTCTTTTACCACTAAGACTAGGTATCTGACCAAGTTGTAACTAATTGGATGCCAAAATTCTAAACAAAATATTAGCAAACAGGATCCAGCAATGCATTACAAAAGATCATACTCCATGATCAAGTGAGATTTATTCCAGGTATGCAAGATTAGTACAATATTTGCAAGTCAATAAACATGATACATCACAAACAAAATGAAGGATAAAAATCACATGATCACAGCAATAGATAAAGGAAAAGCATTTCATAAAATCCAGCATCCATTTATGATAAAAAGTCTCAGCAAAGTGGAATAGATAGATCATATCTCAGCATAAATAAAAACTATATATGACAAAACTATGGCCAACATCATTCTAAATGGACATAAATGAAAAGTGTTTTCCTTAAGATCAGGAACAAGACAGAGTTGTCCACTTTCACCACTCATATTAAACGTAGTACTGGAACTCCTAGCCACAGCAATCAGACAAGAAGAAGTAAAAGGCATCCAAATAAGAAAAAAAAGAACAAAAAATGTAATTATTTGAAGATGACATGATATTGCACATGGAAAACTATAAAGACTTCACCAGGAACTATTAGATCTAATAAATGCATTTTCCAAAGTAGCAGGATATAAAATTAATATCCAGAAAGAGTTTTAATTTTATACACCAACAATGAACTGTCAGAAAGGGAAACTAAGAAAGCAAACTAATTTACAATTGCATCAAAAACAAAATAGGATAAAATAACTAGAAATAAATTTAACCAAAGATATAAAAGATTTGTACTTGGAGAAGAACCAAGATGGCAGTGTAGGTAAACACAGCCTCCCACAACCACATCAAAATTACCACTGAAATACAGAACAACCATCATTCAGAACTGCCTGAAATCTGGCTGAATGGAAGTCCTAAAACTAGAGAATTAAAGAAGAAAGCACATTGAGACTGGTAGGAGGGGTGGCAGTGCAGAAGAGCTGGTCCAACATCCACATGTGGAATGTTTTTAATTGGGAGGGATATCTTGGCTGAAGAGGTTTCCCAAGAGGAGCAAGAGGTTTCTGCCCCACAGCAAGCCACTCAGCCAAGGGTTCCAATGCTGGCAAGAGAAGTCCCCATAATGTCAGGCTGTAAAAAACAGTGGGAATTATGGCTGAGTGACATGGAGGCACCTGGAGACCCATACAGTTCCTCTAAAAGGGCCAGCACATGGCAATGATGTGGAGAAAAAGAACCCTTGCGCACGGCTGGTGGGAATGCAGACTGGTGCAGCAAATGTGGAAAACAGTATGGATTTTCCTCAAAAAATTAAAAACGGAACTCCCATTTGACCCAGTAATCCCACTTCTAGGAATATATCCCAAGAAATCAGAAACACCAATCAAGAAGGACATATGCACCCCTATATTTATAGCAGCACAATTTACAATAGCTAAGATTTGAAACATCCTTAATGCCCATCAGGAGATGAGTGGATTAAAAAACAGAGGACACATATGTAATACCTTAATCAATAAATAAATTTAAAATAATAAAAATAAAAAACAGTGGTACTCCTGAGTGTGGGCTCCTGTGAGTTCCAAAGTGTGCTCCCCTCTGGCAGGCCAAAAGCTTTAGCCTAGGGCACTGCGACCATGTGAGTAGCAGCCACATGAGCAGCCTGCCCAAATCTATGGAGCAGCAGACTCATACATTCTGCCCACGTCGGAGGAGCAGCAGCCCTGCGAACAGCCTGTCCCTGCCGGAGGAGCAGTAGCCTTGCACGAAGCCCTCCCCCATCCACAGAGCAGCAGCCTCATGGGCAGCCCACCCCTATCCAAGGAGCAGCAGCTGTGCAAGCAGCCCGTCCCTGTCTGGGGAGCAGCAGCTCCATGAGCAGCCCACCCCATCCCAGGAGCAGGAGCTGTGTGAGCAGTCTGCCCCCATCCAAGGAACAGCAGCAGTGTGTGCAACCTGTCCCCTTCTCAGGAGCAGCAGCCCCATGAACATCCCACCCACATCCGAGGAGCAGCAGCCCTGCCGGCATGCCACCCCATTCCTGCAAGTGGCCTGAACACGTCTGAGAAGCAGCAGCCCCATGCAGCCCACCATTGCCTGAGGAGCAAGAGCCACATGAGCATCCTTTTCACATCTGAGGAGATGCAGCCCCATGCAGCCCACCCCCGTATGAGGAGTAGCAGCTGTGTGAGCAGCCCACCCCCATCCAAGGAGTGGCAGTCTCATGAGCAGCCCACCCCTGTGTGAGGAGCAGCAACTGTGTGAGCAGCCTACCCCCAGCAGCCAGAGGAGCCACCACTGCTGCAAGCAGCGCACACCAGAGGAGCCGCCGCCAACTGAGGGGCAGCTGCTGCTGTGACCACCCGAGGAGCAGCTACTGCCCGAGGTGCAGCTGCTGCCTGAGGAGCAGCCCCTGAATGCCTTGAGGGGTGGCCTGAGAGGTCAATGGGGGGAAAAGGTGACATATGTAATGCTATATGTAATAATTAAACAATAAAAAATTTTAAAAATTAAAAATAAAAGGACCAGCACATGGACTGACATAGATTTGCTCCCTCAGAGCCCCAGTGCTGGGTCAGCAGATTAAAAGAGAAGGGAAGTATAGAGACATACGGGAAGGAACTAAATTGTCTGGCATCAGGGTAAGAACTCAGGGGTAGTTTTTTACCAGACAAAAGTGCAGGGACCTCCTTCCCACTGAGATGACTGGCAGACACCATTTCTGAGTCTCCATAAATCTGGCCCACACTGTTTACCCTGCCCTGGTGATTCCATGAAATCCCACCCCACCCAATTTGCAGCCTCACTCAAGCTGCTAGCAGTTTCTTTTCCATATAAATGGCCTTTTCTGGCTCAGGCTTCAGACTTTCCTAAAATCTCTGAAACAAGCAGCAGCTGGACTCAGTGTGCCCCATACTTCTTGATAAGTGGCTCTAGGCCCGGCACTGGCAGAAGCCTGAGAAGGTTCAGAGATTGGCCTGTCCTGGGCACCTCCTAGCCCAGCACAAGTAGGAGCCATCTTTAGATCACTCTGTAACTTGTGCCAGGTGGCTTTAGGCAGGGCATAGGCAGTGTCTGACTTTGTACCTCCGGGGGGCCTAGAGCCAGTGCACCAGATGGACAGCTTCAGACCATGGCAGATTACAACTCTACACATTCATGGGTGACATACTCAAGGGGTGAACTTGGTGAGTACCAAAGCCCCATTGAAGAAATTCCTGCTCCATAGAGGTGTCTCCTGTATACTAGCTCTTCAGCTGTGGTTGTAGCTGGTCCTCACAGTCAATTGTCTTGGAGTCTATCCCTCCCAGTGATGACAACAGAAATCAAGTCTCAACTACAAGACAGTGCACATAGCCCACCTAGAGTGCTCAGCTCAGGTGACTGGGGAGGCTGAGCCACTGGGCCCTACAGAACACTTACTACACAAGGCCACCCTACCAATTCCAGGAGATATAACAGTTCTACCTAGTAGATAGAAAAAAAACCACAGGGAAGCAGCCAAAATGCAGAGACAAAGAAACATGTCACAAATGAAAGAACAGAAGAAATCTCCAGAAAAAGAACTAAATGAAATGGAAACAAGCAAACCACTAGATTCAGAGATAAGGATGCTCATGGAACTTAATTAGAACTTCAAGGATCTTAGTGAGAATGTCAAGGAACTTAGTGAGAACATCAAAGATATGAAAAAGGACCAGTCAGAAATTAAGTATACACTAACTGAAATGAAGAATAATTTACAGTGAATCAACAGTAAAATAGACGATGCTGAGAATCAAATCAATCATTTGGAATATGAGGAAGGAAAAAACATCCAGTCAGAAGATCAAAAAGAAAAAAATAATCCAAAAATGTGAAGATAGTATAAGGAGTCCTGGGACAACTTCAGGAATATCAACATTTGCATCATGGAGGTGCCGAAAGGAAAAGAGAGGGAGCAAGAAATTGATAACCTACTTGAAGAAATAATGATAGAAAACTTCCCCTTCTTGGTCAAAGAAGTAGACATACAAGTCCAGGAAGCTCAGAGCATCCCCAAAAGATGAACCCAAAGAGGTTCACACCAAGACACATCATAATTGAAAAGCTAAAGGTTAAAGACAAAGAGAGAATATTAAAAGCAGCAAGAGAGGAGGGGCAATGGGGGGATAAGGACACATATGTAATACCTTAATAAATAAAGAAAAAAATAAAAGCAGCAAGAGAAAAGCAGTTAGTTACCTACAAGGGAGTGCTCATAAGACTTCCAGCTTATTTCTCAGCAAAAACTGTGCAGACCAAAAGGGAGTGACAAGAAATATTCAAAGAGATGAAAAGCAAGGGCCTATAACCAAGATTACTCTACCAGCAAAGCTATCATTTAGAATTGAAGGTCATATAAGGACCTTCACAGACAAGAAAAAGTTAAAAGAGTTCATCACCACCAAACCAGTATTACAAGAAATGTTAAAGGCTCTTCTCTAAGAAGAAGCAGGGGAAGAAAGCCCACTGCATGGGAGAACATATTTGCAAATGATAAGGGTTTAATCTCCAAAATTTATAGGGAACTCATACAACTTAACAAAAGGAAGATAAACAACCCAAACAAAAAAATGGGCAAAGAACCTAAATAACATTTTTTGAAAGAGGACAAACAGAAGGCCAAGGGGCATATAAAAACATGCTCAAAGTCACTAATCATCCGAAAGAGGCAAATCAAAATGACAATGAGGTACCATCTCACACCTGTCAGAATGGCTATCATCAACAAATCAACAAATGACAAGTGCTGGCAAGGATGTGGAGAAAAAGGAACCCTCTGTGCACTGCTGTTGGGAATGCAGACTGGTGCAGCCACTATGGAAGACAGTATGGAGTTTCCTCAAAAAACTGGAAATGGAACTCCCATTTGACCCTGTGATCCCACTTCTAGGAATATATCCCAAGAAACCAAAAACACCAATCAGAAAGGATATATGCACCCATATGTTCATAGCAGCACAATTCACCATAGCTAAGATCTGGAAACAGCCTAAGTGCCCATCAGTAGATGAATGGATTAGAAAACTGTCTGGAATACTATGCTATCGTAAAAAAGAAGGGACTCTTATCATTCAGAACAGCATGGTTGGACATGGAGAGCCTTATGCTAAGCAAAATAAGCCAGTCAGGGAAAGATAAATATCACATGATCTCACTTATTTGTGGAATATAATGAACAACATAAACTGATGAACAAAAATAGAACCAGAGACAGAGAAGCATCGAACAGACTGTAAAACCTCAGAGGGAAGGCAAGGGAGGGTGGGGTTTACAGGTCAAGCAAAGGGCTTTTATGCTTGTATATAAGCATAACCAATGGACACATACAGTAGGGGGTGAGGGCATGTGCTAGGGGTGGGAGCACCCAGGGAGACATCAGTGGGGGGAAAAGGAGACATGTAATACTTTAAACCATAAATAATTTAAATTTTTTGTATGCATGAATATAAGCATAACCAATCGACACAGACACTAGGGTGGTGAGGGCATGTGCTAGGGGGTGGGAGTGTTTGGGGAGAGGTCAATGGGGGGGAAAAAGTGACATATGTTATACTTTAATCAATAAAGAATTAAAAACAAGCAGAAGCAGGGGGAAAATATAAAAAAATATGAACAATAAAATGGCAGTAAGTACATATCTATCAACAATTAAATCTAAAAATAAATGAACAAGGAATCTAATGAACAAAATAAACTAATGAATAACATAGAACTGGAGGCATGGAAATATGGGACAGACTAATGAATCTCAGAGGGAAGTGGGGGTGGGAAGATATTAACCAAAGAATTTATATGCATATATGCATTACCTATGGACACAGACTATAGGGTTGTAAAGGCCTGGGGCAGGGTGGGATCTGGGTGGAGAAAGACAATGGGGGGAAAGAAAAGGAGGAATATCCATAATATTCTTAATAATAATGATATATAAAAAACGAAACACGTACTTAAAACATTAGACACTGAAAAAATCTAAGAAGACACAAATAATTGGAAGCATATATCTTGTTCATGGACAGGAATTAATAACATCATTATAATATCCCTAATACCCAAAGTGCTGTATAGATTCAATGCAGTTCTCATCAACATACCAATGGCATATTTTACAGAACTCAAATAACTATTCTAAAAACTTAAGGAACCACAAAGACCCTGAACAGCCACAGCAATCTTTAGAAGAACTAAGTTGGAGGAATAACACTACCTGATATAAAACTAACTACAAAGCCATAGTAATCAAAACAGCAAGATATTGACATAAACACAGACATAAATCATTGGAACAAAATAAAGAGCCAGAAATAAACCCAAGCCTTTATGGTCAATCAATATTTGACAAAGAAGGTAAGAGCACACAATGAGGTAAAGGTAGTCTCCAATAAATGGTGCTGGGAAAATTGGATAGATACATGCAAAACAATGAAATCAGACCACCTTCTTAGACCATACATAAGAATAAACTCAAAATGGATTAAAAAATTAAATGTCAGACTTTAATTCATAAAAATCTTAAAAGAAAAAAAAGTCAATAAATTTTAGACATTTCTTGTAGCAATATTTTTTTCTGATATATCTACTAAGACAAGAAAAACAAAAGAAAAAATAAACAAATGGGACTACATCAAACTAAAAAGATTTTCCACAGCAAAGGAAATCATCAACAAAATATAAAAGAAAACCCACTGAATAGGAGATCATATTTATCAAAGATACATCTGATAAAAGTCTAAATCCAAAATTCCTAAAGAACTTACACAGCTCAGCACCAAAAAAACAGTCAATTTTTAAAATAGGCAAGCACCTGAATAGACACGTCTCCAAGGAGGACATACAGATGGCCAAAAGACATATAAAAAGATGCTCAATATCCTAATAATCAGAGAAATGCAAATTAAAACCAAATTGTGACATCATCTCACACCTTTCAGAATGGCTATCATCAGTAAATCATCAAACAACAAGTGTTGGCGAGGATATGAAGTAAAAGGAACCCTAGTACACTGCTGGTGGGAGTGTATTCCACAGAATGGAGCAGCCACTATGGAAAACAGTATGGCCTTTCCTCAAAAATTTAAAAATGGAACTGCCTTATGACCCAGAGATCCAACTTTTGGGAATATATTTGAAGAAGTCCAAAACATGATTTAAAAGAATATATGCACCCCTATGTTCATTGCACCATTATTTACAATAGCCAAGATTTGGAAGCAGCCCATGTGCCCATCAGTGCATGAGTGGATAAAAATCCTGTGGAATATTTAAACTATGTAATACTACATGGCTGTGGGGGAAAAAAGGAAATCTTACATTTTTCGACAGCATGGATGTACCTGAAGAATATTATGCTAAGTGAAATAATCCAGTAAGAGGAAGATAAGTATCACCTGATCTCACTCATATATGGAATCTAATGAACAAAATAAACTAACAAATAAAATAGAAACACACGCATAGATACAGAGAACAGTCTGACAGCTATCAGAAGGTAGGGGGGTTGTGGGCTGGGTGAAGAAGGTAAAGGGATTAAACAACAAATATATATCATAGACACCAACAACAGTATGGTGATCACTAGAAGGTAATGTGAGTGGAGGGAGACAGAAGATGGTAAAGGGGGGATAAATGGTGATGGAAGGAGACTTGACTTAGAGTGATGAACACAGTACAATATGCTATTGATGTGTCATAGAATTGTACACTTTGAAGCCAATATAATGTTATTAACCTATGTTACTCCAATAAATTCAATAAAAATTTAAAAAAAACTAAGTTTCTGCTTTACAGCATTAAATTCAATATCTGTATGCATTATTGCATGCTCACGATCAAAATTTGGCTTGAAAGTCACTCAAATGAGGCTTCAAAACTCCTCATATACATGGATTTTTTTTTACTTTTGCATAAACCCATTGTACTACCCACTTAAAATGTGTGCATTTCATTCTATGTAAATAATAGCTCAACAAAGTTTATAAAAATTTTCCTGGTAGATCCCAAATGACTCATTTTCTTGGTCCTTTTCCTAGTCATCTATACTAATAAAAGCGTAATATGCTAATTAGACCAGACATCTTCCAGATGACCTTCCAGACATCCTTCTGGACAAAGCCACGGTGGTGGGGCAGAGGCAGTTAGGGGGATCAGGCCAGCAGGGGAGAGCAGTTAGGGGGATCAGGCCGGCAGGGGGAAGCAGTTAAAGGAGTCAGGCCAGCAGTTAGGGGGATCAGGCTGGCAGGGGAGAGCAGTTAGGGGGATCAGGCAGGCAGGCAGAGAGGTTAGGGGAGATCAGGCAGGCAGGCAGAGGTGGTTAGGACCTATCAGGCAGGCAGGTGAGCAGTTAGGAGCCAGTGGTCCCGGATTGAGAGAGGGATGTCTGACTGCTGACCTAAACTGCGGGCCTAAACTGGCAGTGGGACATCCCCTAAGGGGTCCCGGATTGGAGAGAGTGCAGGCCGGGCTGAGAGACACCCCCCCCCCAGTGCACAGATTTTGTGCACCGGGCCTCTAGTTCTAGCATAATAGACAAGGCCAACCTTGTTAGCAACACTTCCCAACACTGACATTACCCTGTGTTTTTCTTAGATTCTCATGAGAAAGAGCAGACAGCATTCCTCATCCACCATAATTAAAAATTATAGTAACTTTTTCTCACCCACTAGAGGTCTCCAGGTTTTGTGGAAGTATTTTACATTTTCCTTCTTCTATATCAAAATCTTAGTATGAAGCTTTTCTATTTTCAAAGGTAGGGAATCCTCCATCTAATGTTATTTTGTTTTGTAGAAATCTCATTTTATTGCTTTTTTGTCTTTAATCATGAACTCACTAGGAGACTAAGAAGAATACATTTGAATATTTTCTCTCAGTGTTGTCTTTCTGTGAGAATGCATTCTGACTGGAACACAAAACAAAACTACAAAACTGAAGGTACCTAGAATGCTCAGGAATGTAACTTGGCTACTTTGGCTAAATTACCTAGATAAGATGACCTGGAATCAGAGGTAAGAACAAAGTCATATTCATACCACTTAACTCCATCATACCAATCAGTTCACATTTGGCCATAGTTAAAGATATTTGTCTAGAAAATGACCAGATAGAAAAAAACAGCAGGTACTTAAATGGAAAAATATAAATTTTGAATGGATAAGGACATAAAGTCAGGTGAGTTTTGTCAATTTCATGTTAACCTATGTGTATTGTATCATTATCCATCAAAAGTATTTTCTAAAACATAACAATAGCCACATATTACACTTATACATTTTAAAGAAACTCTTTTGCTTTTACTATCTTATTTGATTATCTTAATAATCATATAAGGGCAAGTCAACAGAAATCATTATCATCCCCATTTTACAGATGAAAGAACCAAACCCAAAGATTATGCAACTTGACTAAGGGCATGCATTGAGTAAATAGCAGAGCCAAGACTAGAATCTATTCCTACTGATTTCCCACTTCAGCTTTGTTACCATGACTAGACCATACTTTAAGGAGTTAAAGTGCAATTTACTTTCAGGCTTACAATACCCCTGAAAATTACATATTATCATTTTTTTTAAATCCTCACATGAGGATATTTTTTCCATTGATTTTCAGAGTGGAAGGGATCGGGGGAAGGGGGATGGGAGAGAGAGAAACATTGACATGAGAGAGACAAATCAGTTGATTTCCTCCTGCATGTGCCCCAGCCAGGGCCAGGGATGAAACCCGCAATCAAAACATTGACCAGGAATCAAACCCCTGACCCTTCAGTCCACAGGCCGACATTCTAACCACTGAGAAACACTGGCCAGGGCTATCATTTCTATTTTATAGGCAAAGAAATTGAAGATTCAGAGAGGTAACAGAATTTTTCCAAGGTAACACGGCTATTAATTGGTAGAATAAGGATTCAAACCAAGAATTAATGACTCATATCTAGTGGTTTTTTCACTATATGAAGCTGCAAGTTTAATACTCTATTAGATACTATTTAAAGAAAATGTAAATAAATTACATCCCTTCCTTATGGGAGCCTACCATCCTAGGTAGTTAGCAGTAATGAAGACAAATACAGAACAAAAATCCATCTATCAAAATCAAAACATGAGACTAATTGCTGACCAAAATAGTGAGGTAATACCAGTCATTTATTCACGTTTAACAATGAATGCCCTATTATGTGCCATATCTTGGACTACATGCCACGGGTAGAAGTAAAAAATAGGAATAAATCAGATAAACCATCCTAAGGAGCTAAAAGTGACAGTAAAAGATATAATGCAAAGTGAGGTCAGAGGAATGGTGGCATGAGAGAGTCCCTTTGCTTCTCCCCATGAAATTTCAACAAAACCAACTATAACTCAATAAAGAATTCTCTACTCAATATATAGGCATGCCTGAGAGACCCATGCAGTTAAGCATCTAAAGCTGGGCACCAGGAATAAATGGGGAGGTGGGAAGGGAGGAAAGTTTAGATAGCCACAGATGAAGCTCTACAGCCAGGAACTTAGCCGTGAGAGGGGAAGAAGCGGGTGGTAGCAGGCTCTTCTCTAGTCTGGGAGGAATAAGGAGTCATGGTGTGCAGTCCAGCAGGGACTGAACCAGCAGAGATGCCTGAGCAAGGACAGAGCACAGAGGTTCTGCTGCACAGCTGTCCACTTTTGGGCGGTGGTGTTTCAGACAAAGAAATGGAACCATAAAGTGATTCTGCTCCGTGGACTCCCAAAACTCACCTTCCATTGCCCTTGGTGTCAAATTGAGGAGCATATTATCTGTAAACTGAGAGCTATTGCAGTAGAACCACTGTTTCTCTCTGTGATTAATTCCTGGGTGGGGTGCTTGGGGGGGGACACAGAAATCCAGGGTCACCATTGCAGTGAGGGCAAAACAAACCCCACCCCCAAGCAACATAGCTTTATTGTCACTGAAACCATGGATGTCAACTTTGGGAGATCACAGAGGTAAAAAAAATCGTGTGCTTCAGCGCCATCTACTGGAAAATAATAGACAAACCTTTTCAGAGAAAGTTGCTAGAGAAGGGCCAATAATACATGCATGTATACCTGCCTAGACAAGAGGAGACCAGCAAATACCATGAATTACCACAGTAACAAGGAAGCTCAGAAAGAAAGTAAAAAATCTCCAGAAAGCAAGCTTGGACATATGTGATATAAATAACAGAGATTTCCAAATTGCAGTTCTGAAAATACTCAACAAGATGTGAGAAGATACAGACAGGCAATTCAATGCACTCAGAAAACAAATTAATGAACAACAACAAAAAAAATACTTTACCAAAGATATTGAAACTTTAAAAAAGAACCAATCAGAAATCCTGGAAATGAAACACACAATTAAGGAGATTAGGAGTAAATACTGAGCATAGGAAAGGATTAGTGACATTGAAGATGAGAATCTAGAAATGAGGCAGAGGGGAGAAGAGAGAGACCCGAATATAAAGAAAAATGAAAGAGATCTACAAGGACTTTCTGATTCCATCAGAAAAAAAAACAATATTAGAATAACAGGCATTCCAGAGGAGGAAGAGAGGGAGCAGGGAACAGAGTCTATTCAAACAAATAATGGATTAGAACTTTCCAAACCTATGGAGAGAACTAGATCCTCAAATCCAAGAAGCAAACAGAACATCTAATTACCTCAATCCAAAGAGGCCTTCTCTAAGGCACATGGTATTACAACTGTCAAAAATTAATGACAAAAAAATTCTCAAAGCTGCCAGGGAAAAGGAGGTGACCTACAAAGGAAAACCCATTAGAATATTACCCAACTTCTCAGCAGAAGCTCTACAAGCCAGAAGAGAGTGAAATCAAATATTCAATTGTCTGAAAGAGAGAATTACCAGCCATGAATAATATATCCAGCAAAATTATCCTTAAAATATTAAGGATAAATAAAGATTTTCCCAGATATACAGAAGCTGAGGAAGTTTATCACCAGAAAACCTCCAATTTAGGAAATACTCAAAGGAGTTATTTTACTGAATCAAAGAACAGAAGGTCACAAGACTACGAGAAAGATCACACACACACATACACACACACACACACGCATACACACACACGCACACACACACACCAAATAAAACTTACAGCATTAACAGGTATAATTTGTGACAACAAAAACATAAATGGGTAAAGGTCTGAACTGGCAAGGGAGGATGAAGATCAGATGCACTCAAAAGAAAAAAAAACTACTGTATATATGCAACTATATTTTTTATAAACCTAATGGTAACCACACATAAAAATTTCCAAACTAAGACACTTAGCTTAAAAAAAAAAGAGGAAAGAAGAATGGAATACCACCAAACAAAAACAACAAACAGAAACACAAAGGAAAAGAACCAATGGAGGCACAAAGCTACCAGAAAACAAAAGATAAAATGGCTATAGGAAATCCTCATACATCAATAATTACCCTAAATGTAAATGGTCTGAATTCACCAATAAAGAAGCATAGAGTAGCAGAGTAGATCAAAAAACAAAACTCAATTATGTGCTACCTATGAGAGACACATCTGAGCTGCAAAGACAAAGGTAGATCCAAAGTAAAAGGGTGGAAAATGATTCTCCAAACAAAAACATTCACAGAAATGCAGCTGTAGCCATACTTATATCTGACAAAATAGGTTTCAATAAAACCAAAGGTAACAAAAGACAAAGATGGACATTTTATAATGATAAAGGGGATATAACACCAAGAAAACATAACACTTCTTGGGCAAACAATATTTTAGGGAAGGCCAGGGAAGAGGGAGGGAGCAGGGTGATAGGATCAACAGGGGAGAAAAAAGGGGACATCTTTAAAATTGTCAACAATAAAGATAAATTAAAAAAACAACAACAACAACAGTGCCTTAAAACTATAAACGTATTATTTCTCACGGAAAAAAAAAGAAAGAAAACATAACACTTCTTAATATATCTCCACCCAACAAGGGAGCACCAAAATATATAAAGCAACTACTCAGAGAACTAAAGGGAGAAACAGATCAAAATAAAATCATAGTTGGTGAGCTTAATACTCCATTGTCAGCCCTAGATAGATCATTCAAACAGAAAATTAATAAAGAATATCAGCTTCATCCTGGCCAGTATGTTAGAGCATAAGCCCATGCAACAAAAGGTCACAGGTTTGATACCTGGTCAAGGGCATATACCTGGGTTGCCAATTCAATCTCTGGCCCTGCTTGGGGTGTGTGTGGGTGGCAACCAATTGATGTGTCTCTCTCACATTAATCTTTCCCCTTTCTCTTTCTCCCCTCCTCCTTTCTTCCCTTCCATTATCTTTAAAAATCAATGGAAAAATATCCTCAGGTGATAATTTTTTTAAAAAGGAGAGAAATATTGGCCTTTAATGACACACTAGACCAAATGGACATAATTGGCATTTACAGAGCCTTTCATCTCAGAAAATCAGTTTATACATTCTTCTCCAGTGCACATGGAACATTCTCAAGGATAGACCATATGTTGGGTCACAATATTACCATCAACAAATTCAAAAAGATTGAAATTTTAGCAAGCGTATTCTCTGCCCACAATGCCTTGAAATTAGAAATCAATTGCAAAAAGGAGTTAAAGAAAGCCACAAATATGTGGAGATTAAACAACATAACACTAAAAAATGACTGTCAAAGAAGAAATAAAAGATGAGGTTGAAAGATTTATAGAGATAATTTGACCAAGCGATCCACTTCTAGGAATCTACCCTAAGACACCTGAAATATCAATCCGAAAGAATATATTCAGCACAATTTACAATAGCTAAGATTTGGAAACAGCCCAATGATCATCAGCAGATGAGTGGGTGAAATAGTTGTGGTACATTTACACAATGGAATACTACATGACTGTAAAAAAGAAGAAACTCTTACCATTTGCAATGGCATGGATGGACCTGGAGAGTATTATGTTAAGCAAAATAAACCAGTCAGAGAAAAATAAGTAGCACGTGATCTCACTCATATGTGGAATCTAATGAACGAAATAAACTGATGAACAAAATAGATCCAGAGACATAGAAGCATGGAACAGACGGACAAATTTCAGAGGGAAGATGGGGGTGGGAGATTGGTGGGGAGAGATTAATTGGGGAACTTATATGCATATATGCATAGCCCATGGACACAGACAATAGTCTGGTGAAGACCTGGGAGGGGTTGGTGAGGAGTCGGCGGGGCGGGGGGAGGCAATGGGGAAAAAAAAGCAGGAGGGACATCTGTAATACTTTTAACAATAAAGATAAATTTTTAAAAAGGATTTATAGCCCTAGCTGGTTTTTCTCAGTGGGTAGAGCATGGGCCTGTGGACTGAAGAGTGCCTGGTTTGATTCCAGTCAAGGGCATATGCCTGGGTCGCGGGCTCAATCCCTACTAGGGGGCATGGAGAAGGCAGCTGATCAATGATTCTCTCGGGCTCTATCCCCAGGGGGTGTGCAGGAGGCAGCTGATAAATGATTCTCTCTCATCGATGTTTCTATCTCTCTCTCCCTCTTAAACAAAATACTGGCAAATCTAATATAGCAATACATAAAAAATGCATCACAATCAAGTGGGGTTCATTCCATGGGCACAAGGATGGTTCAAAATGAAAATCAATCAATGTAATATACCACATTAACAAAAGAAAGGATAAAAATCATATGATTTTATCAATAGACACAGAAAAAGCATCTGATAATATACAACATCCATGTATGATTAAAACACTCAGTAAAATAGGAATAGAAGGGAAGTATCTCAATGTAATAAAGGTCATATATAATAAACCCTCAGCTAATACTCAATGGTGAAAAATTGAAAACATTTTCTCTAAGATCAAGAACAAGACAAGGATGTCTACTCTCACAACTCTTATTCAACATAGTTCTGCAAGTCCTAGCTAGAGAAATAAAGCAAAAGAAAGAAATATAAAGCATCCAAATAACAGAAGGAAGAAGTAAAGCTGTCACTTTTTTCTGACAACATGATTCTGTATATAGAAAACCCTAAAGACTCCACCAAAAAACTATTAGAAACAAAAAACAAATACAGTGAAGTTGCTATACTTCACTTAATATATCTTCACACAATCAAGGAGCACAAAAATATATAAACAACTACTCACAGAACTAAAAGGAGAAACAAATGAAATCATAGTTGATGACCTTAATACTCCATTGTCAGCCCTAGATAGATCATATTTATTAATTTTCTGCTTGAATTAGTTTTCTGTTTGTACAAAATCAATGTACAAAAATCCACTGCCTTCCTGTATACTAGTAACAAAACTTCAGAAAAAGAAATTTTAAAAACCCACAATTCCTTTTGCAATTGCAACCAAAAGAATAAAATACCTAGGAATAAAATTCACAAAGAACTATATACCAAAAACTGCAAAGCATTCTTTAAAGAGTCTGAAAAGGACACAACAAAATGGAAAAATATCCCATGTTCATGGATTGGAATAATCAAGATAGTTAAATGGCCATATTACCCAAAGCAATAAACAGATTTAATGCAATCCTCAACAAAATCCCAATATCATTTTTTAAAGAAATAGAATGAGAAATCATCAGATTTATATGGAAACACAAAGGATCCTGAATAGCCAAAGCAATTCTGAGAAAAAAAGAACAAAGCTGAAGGTATCACGCTACCTGACTTCAAGTTATACTCAGAGTTATGATAATCAAAACAGCATGGTATTGGCAGAAAAACAGACACAGAAATCAGTGGAACTAAATTGAGAGCTCAGATATAAAACCACATGTATCTGGGCAGATACTTTTCAACAAAGGAGCCAGAAACACAGAATGGCGTAAACACAGTCTCTTCAATAAATGGAGCTGAGAAAACCGGAAAGCACCATACAAAGGAATAAAACTGGATTACAGTTTGTCCCCATGACAAAAATTAATTCAAAATTGATCAAAGTCCTAAATATAAGACCAACAACCATAAGTTACATAGAAGAAAATATAGGCACCAAACATATGAGCCGTGGTCATAGAGAACTATGAACTTAACCCCAAAGGCAAGGGAAGTAAAGGCAAAATTAAATGAATGGGACTATATCAAACTAAAACGTTTTTGCACAGCAAAAGAAACCAACAACAAATCAAAGATGCAGTTGACCAAATTTGCAAACATTAGCTCTGACCAAATATACAAAGAATTCATAAAACTTAACACCAAATAAACAATCAACCCAGTAAAAAGAAAAAAATGAGCACAGGCCCTAGCTGGTTTCGCTTAGTGGATAGAGCATTGGCCTGTGGACTGAAGAGTGCCTGGTTTGATTCCAGTCAAGGGCATATGCCTGGGTCGCGGGCTCAATCCCTACTAGGGGGCATGGAGAAGGCAGCTGATCAATGATTCTCTCTCATCATTGATGTTTCTATCCCTCTCTCCTTCTCCCTTCCTCTCTGATATCAATAAAAATATATTTTAAAAAATTGGCACAGGATCTGAACAGATACCTCTCTCAAGAAGACATACAAACAGCCAATAGATATATGAAAAGATTTTAGCCTCATTAGCAATAGGGAAATGCAAATCAAAACTACAATGAGATACCACCTCACACCTGTTAGAATGGCTATTACTAATAAGACAAGTAACAAGTGCTGGAGAGGTTGTGGAGAAAACTACATTATCACTGCTGGTTTGAATGTAGACTGGCACAGCTACTATGGAAAACAGTCTAGCGATTCCTCAAAAAATTAAGAATAGAACTACCATATGACCCAGCAATCCTTCTCCTGGGTATATACCCCCAAAACTCTAAAACATGTATTCGCAAAGATATATGCAACCCTGTGATCATTGCAGCATTATTCACAGTGGCCAAGACATGGAAACAACCAAAGCATCCCACGATAGAGGACTGGATAAAGAAGTGGTACATAAACACAATGGAATACTACTCATCCATATGAAAATATGAAATACTGCCATTTAGGACAACATGGATGGACCTTGAGAATATCATGCTAACTGAAATAAGTCCATCAGAAAAAGCTAAGAACCATATTATTTCATTCATATGTAGGATATAAAACTGAAACTAATGAATACAAACAGCAGTGTGGTGGTTGCCAGAGGGAAAGGAAGAGGGTGTGGGGGTGAGGGGGGCCTAATGTATTTCGATGGAAGATGATTTGACTTTGTGTGGTGGACACATAGTGCAGTATACAGATCTTGTACCATAGAGATGTACATTTGAAATCTATATATTTCTATTAACCAATGTTACCCCAATAAATTTAATTTAACAAAAGATATAATACACATACCTAAATTATGAATATTCAAAGGAAGACCTGAAATATTCCATGAAGGTGCAACCAACAATGCCCTAAAGAATAGGTGTGAGAAAGCGCTTAAAAGCCAGATGATTCTCATAGAGGAAGTAACATTTTAGTTGGGTTTTAAAGATCTTGTGGATTTGACTGATAAGAAAGGAGATGGTTGTCCAGATGGGAAAGTACACTGAGGAAAATGACAGACAGGAAAATCTTCAAGGGCAAACAAACTACCAAAATATTTCCAGAGTATCCTATATTATTTTGAATTCCTACCATAATATATAAGTGATCTAGTTTCTCTGCATCCTCACCAGCATTTTATATTGTTACCATATTTTATTTTAGCTATTCTGGTAGCTTTATTATGGTCTTAGTATTTCCCTAATAGCTAATGTTTCCCAACATCTTTTTATGTTCTTATCACTGTTTATATACCCTTTCCAGTGAAATGTATCTTTATCATGCCTGTTCTTAATAAAATCATTTATTTCCTTAAGTGTCTTAAGGTTTCATCAATGACTTTTAGCATAAAGAAAAGGTATGTATTGCTTAATAAAATTTTATAGGTTTCAAGTGTACAATTGTATACTATATTGTGTGTTTATCACCCAAGTCAGGTCTCCTTCCATCACCCTTTACCCCATCTTTAACTTCTTCTACTGTCCCAACCCCCTCTTCCATCTGGTAATCACCATACTGTTGTCTGTGTCTCTGTGGTTGTTTTTTGCTTAATTCCTTCACCTTTTTCACCCAGCATCCCAACACCCTTCCCTTCTAACAGCTATCAGTCTGTTATCTGTACCTATGAGTCTATTTTTATTTTATTTGTTGGTTTATTTTGTTCAATGTCACCCTGATGAATTCAATAATTTTTTTAAAACAAGAAACGGTGTCAAAATGGCCAACATAACACCTGGATATAAACTGCATCTGGAAACTTCCTTTCTTCAATATTCATCCCTTGGAGGAAATAGCTAGGCTTGGTCAACAGGGAAATTCATCTCCAGGGCTATTGACAAAAGGCCATAAATGTATGTTCATTATACTTGTTCTGTCAACAGTCTTTGGCATTTCTATTTGGCCCATCACAGATCAGCCATGGGGAAATACAAGTAAGTGATTTCCTTTCCCATAAGCTCAGAAACTCAAAATATCTCAGAAATTAACTTTTATACAATACTAGAGGCCCGGTGCACAAAAATTTGTGCACTCGGGGGGGTCCCTCAGCCAGGTCTATGACCTCTTGCAGTCTGAGACCCCATGGAGGATGTCCACCTGCTGGTTTAGGCCCACTCCCTGGGAGATTGGGCCCAAGCTAGCAGTCAGACATCCCTCTGGCAACCTGGCAGCCCTCGGGGGATGTCCACTTGCCAGCGGGGAGTAGGCTTAAACTGCAGTCGGACATCCTTAGCGCTGCTGAGGAAGTGGAAGAGGCTCCCACCACCACGGCTGTACTGGCAGCCTTCAGCCTGGCTTGTGGCTGAGCAGCACTCCCCCTATGGGAGCACACAGACCACCAGGGGGCAGCTCCTGCATTGAGAGTCTGCCCCCTGGTGGTCAGTGTGTGTCATAGTGACCAGTCATTCCCAGTTGTTCTGCTGTTAGGGTCAGTTTGCATATTACCCTTTTATTATATAGGATAGAGGCCTGTTGCATGGGTGGGGGCCGGCTGGTTTGCCCTGAAGGGTGTCCCGGATTAGGGTGGGGGTCCTATTGGGGTGCCTGGCCAGCCTGGGTGAGGGGCTGATGGCTGTTTGCAGGCTGGTCAAGCCCCCCCAGTTGGGACCCTCACACCATGGAGGTTTGGCCAGCCTGGGTGAGGGGCTGATGGCTGTTTTCAGGCTGGCCACACCCCCTTTAAGGTGGGGGCTCCCCACTGGGGTGCCTGGCCAGTCTGGGTGAGGGGCTGAGGGCCGTTTTCAGGCTGGCCAAGCCCCCCTGGTGACGGAAGCTCCCAGCCTCTCCTTTTTTTCTTTTTTTTTATTCTGGGATTTATTTACCTTCTATAATTGAAACTTTGTAGCCTTGAGAGGAGCTCAGAGCTGGTCAGGGCAGGCGGGAGGGAAGCTTGGCTTCCTCCATCGCCAGGGGCAACCCACTTCTGCTCGCTCCAGCTCCGTGGCCACGGCTGGCTGAAAGCAGATATCTGGGTTTTATTTACCTTCTATAATTGAAACTTTGTTGCTTTGAGTTGAGCTCAGAGCTACCACGGCAGGTGGGAAGCTTGGCTTCCTCTGTCATTAGGGCAACCAAGCCTCCTGCTTGCTCCAGCTCCGTGGCTGCCTTCTGCCATCTTGGTTGGGTTAATTTGCATATAGTCGCTCTGATTGGCTGGTGGGTATGGCTCAAGGCATAGTGAAGGTATGGTCAATTTGCATGTTTGTCTTTTATTAGTTTATATATTTTTTAAAAGGGTAGGTGTGCTTTTTGCTTATTTGTTTGTTTGTTTATTTTAGCAACAAAGGATGAACACCAACACACTTGTACCTTAGGTACATGTACTATTTTGATGGACTAGTACCTCCTGTAGACTACACACAAGTATGCCAAAGCAGGGTAGGCTCATCTTTCACATATTGATGTCTAATATTGGTTGGTTCTGGGATCTTAATGATAATATACTCAAAACAAAGCCTTACATTTGGATAGTTCCTAACAGCTTACAAAGCATATTCCTTTCCAGTATCATTTTATCTTTTCAACAAATTCAGACAATTATAATGATATGATTAATTATAGAAAAGGAAACTGAGGCCCAAAGAGAGAAAAGAACTATCCAATGTGATATAGCTAAAAATTATGGAAGAAAGTTATTGAGCTCAAGTGTTCTCTATTTTGGGCTTTTCCTCAATTCCATGCTGACACCTATTTTCTATGAGCTAAAAACATATGGAGGAAATAAGAAAATAAATCAGAGAGGGATTCCACAAAGAGATAAGGGATCAAAGCATGGCATGTTGTTCCTAAAGTTACCAAGGGAAAGTTTTCTTCAGGCATATTCAGAAAAAGAAGAGTTACAAGGCACTAATCTCCTATAAGGGGTGGCCATGACATACCATGACAATTGTTGCTGCAAAAAGAATAAAAACAGACAGACCCACACTACACTGCCTCTGTGTAGTCTTGGCTGATTTAGGTCTGTTACATATTTTGCTCATCAGTTTATGTTGTTCATTAAATCCACATATGAGTGAGATCATGTGACACTTATCATTCTCGGACTGGCTTATTTCACTTAGCATAATACTCTGCAGGTCCATCCATGCTCAAAATGGATAAAATACTTAAATGTAAATTGTGAAACCTAAAAATCTTAGAGGAAACCATAGGCAGCAAAATATCAAACATCTCTCATAGCAATATGTTTACTGATACGTCTCCTAGGGCAAAGGAGAAACCATTAACAAAATGAAAAGAGAGAGACAAAATGGCAGTGGAATAGACAGACATGTCCTAGGTCTTGTCCTGGAGCAAATAGAATGAACAGCTGAAACAAATAACATCCAACCTGAATTGGAAAAGGAGACTCAACTGGTGAGACAATTTGCAGCCGGAAAGGGCAGAGGACCCCTGGAGAAAGGTAAAATCAAGGATTTGGGCAGGAGAGTCTGCCAGACCTCTGAGCCCAGAGGGTCAGAGGGAAACCGCATGGCACTGAGTCGTGTCCTTAGGGACAGGCACAGCGTCTGACTGGAAAGGAGGTCCGCAGGACTGCTGGAGACAGGGAATTCTAGATCTGGGTCCACAATCACAAAAGACTGAGCCCAGAAAAGACTGTGGCCTGTGCTTTTCTTCACTGAACCTAGTTCATAGGACCTTTCAGATACAGAAACTCACCCGTGCTGAGGTGCAGGAGAAGGTGCGGATGTGTGGAGTCTGGGGAGAGGCTGGGAAAAGGAGGGGTTCTAGGAAAAGCGGCAGCGAGTCTGGTGCTGAGTCATACCTGAGCCCAGGACCTGAGCAACCATCTTCTCCTGAAGAGATAGCCTCTCCCTCCAGTCTCCAGGCAACCAATACAGCCACAGCCAGATTCCACCCTGAATGGTACAAAGGATTAAAAAGAAACCTGAATAGTTCCTGAGAGTCCACAGTGTCTGGCCTAAAGAGAGGCCTTCAGTCCCAGCAACAGGAAGCCCAGAAACCACAGATAGAACAGAAGACTGGGATCTTAAGCCAGCCAAAGGAACGACACTTCTCTTTTTCATTTTTATTTTTTTATAATTTTTTGTTATCTCTTTTTTGTCTTTGTTTTGTTTGTTTGTTTATTGCTTTATTTTCTACTTCTTTTCACATTATTTTTCCATTATTTTATTTTATTTGCTATTTTCTATTTTTATACCATTTTTAAATCATTTTTTTGTAAATTATTATTATTGCTATTATTTTCTTCTCATTCTCTTTCTTCTTATCCACTCATGCCCTTTCTACTTTCTCTATACTGAACTGAGGTCCTCCCCATATTCACCCAATTCTTAACCTTATTTTCTGTATAAGCAGACACGTGAGCAGCCCACTCCTGTCCAAGAAGCAGCAGCCCCGGGAGCAGTCCGCCCCAGGCCTAAGAGCAGCAGCCTCACATGGCCTGCCCCTGTCCAAGGAGCAGCTCAGTCTCTACAGATTCTGCCCCCACCCTCTTTGCTGGGTGTTTGGTGTTTGTATTTTTTTGGTTTATCTATTGGTTCTGTGGTGTTTTCTCCCCATATATACATTCTCCTTTTTCTTTTCTCTCTTATCTTTTTTTTTTTCTCTCTTCGATATCATTTGTGCTCTTTTTTCTCTCCTCTAATTCTCTTTTCTCAGGTAGTCACTTATATTGGGGTTATCGGAGTAATAAGTACATTTGTGCTTTGTTCCCTTTGTGTCATGTCTTGTCAAGGTGAATTTTATCCTGTCTGGCCAGGTGCTAGAGAGCAAGCCACATAACCAGACACCTGAAGAGGAAACTCCATCCACGAACGGGTCAATAACACCCCAGACCCAACTACAGAAGCAGGAAGAAGGCGGCAGTGAAGGAGAGAGCATGAGTGAGTGAGGGAGCAAAAGAAGAGTATGTGATCACGTGGTGTGTGTGTGTGTATGTGAGTGAGGCACAGTTAGATCCCGCAGGACCTTCGGGAGCAGGCTAACCAGGCTCACCTAACTAGGCAGCCTCTGCTACCATTGCAAACAGTACTGGGAGGCTGGCTCTTCCTCAGAGGCTTCACCTTTTTGAAGGGGAGAGCTGCTGTAACTGAGAACCCAGCCTCACCTCCACCCAGAGTGCCCTCAGGTAACTTCTAAGACTCTACAGCCACTCCTTCCATGGACCTGCTACCTTGGCTGAGGTCCCATGGTCACTGACTCTCCAGCCACCCTGGACGCAGGCTCCTGTAGTTCTGAAGCACGCTTCCCTCTGACCAGCCCAATGCTTTAGCCCAGGGCATTGCAACCATGCAAAAAGCAGACATGTGAGCAGCCCACTCCTGTCCAAGAAGCAGCAGCCCCGTGAGCAGTCCGCCCCAGGCCTAAGAGCAGCAGCCTCACATGGCCTGCCCCTGTCCAAGGACCAGCAGCTGTGTGAGCAGCAACCATGTGAGAAGCACACCCTGTCCAAGGAGCAGCAGGTGCATGCAGCCCGCACCCTACCCCTGTCCAAGGAGCAGCAGCTGCACGAGCAGCCTGCCTCCATCTGAGGAGCAGCAGTTGTGTGAGCAGCCAGCCCCCGTCTGAGGAACAGCAGCTCCACAAGCAGCCTGCCCTAGTCCGAGGAGCAGCAGCCACATGAGCAGACCACCCATGTCCGAGGAGCAGTGGTTCTGCGCAGCCCGCACCGGTCTGAGCAGCAGCAGCTACACACAGCCTGCACCTGTCTGAGGAGCAGCAGCCGGGTGAGCAGCCCGCCCCAATCCTAGGAGCAGGGGCCACACAAGCAGCCCATCCCCTACCTGAGAAGCAGCAGCCACGTGAGCAGACTGCCCCCATCCGAGGAGCAGCAGCCCTGCAAGCAACCTGCCCTTGTCCAAGGAGCAGCAGCCTCACAAGCAGCCCGCCCCATCTGAGGAATAGCAGCAGCGCACAGCTGGCCCCCATCCAAGGAACAGCAGCCACGTGAGCACCCCAACCCTTTCTGAGGGGCAGCAGCCTTGCATGCAACCTGCCCCTGTCCAAGAAGCAGCAGCCTCACAAGTAGCCCGCCCCATCTGAGGAAGAGCAGCAGCACACAGCCAGCCCCCATTCAAGGTGCAGCAACTGTGAGAGCAGCCTCCCCCCAACAGCCAGAGGAGCCACCACTGCTGTGAACAGCACCCACCAGAGGAGACATTGCCAACTGAGGAGCACCTGCTACCGTGACCACTTGAGGAGCAACCGCAGCTGGAGGAGCCAATACCAGAGAAGGAGCAGCCCCAACACGACTCAACATCTAGATATGTCAGTGAGATCAAAAATGGGTAGACAAAAAAAAAAAACCCCAAAGGAAAGAAAAGTAATATCACCAGAAAAGCAGCTAAGTGAAACAGAGGCATGCAATATGTCAGAAAAAGAATTCAGAATAAATGTCACTCAGTTCATAAACCAGATGGATGGTTTATGAACAACTTATGTAAGAATCAAGAAGAAATAAAGAGTGATATATTGCCCTGACCGGTTTGGCTGAGTGGATAGAGGGTCGGCCTGCGGACTGAGGGGTCCCGGGGTCGATTCCGGTCAAGGGGATGTACCTTGGTTGTGGGCACATACCCAGTAAGGAGTGTGCAGGAGGCAGCTGATCCATGTTTCTCTCTCATCAATGTTTCTGACTCTCTATCCCTCTCCCTTCCTCTCTGTAAAAAATCAATAAAATATATTTTTAAAAAAGAGTGATATAGCTGCAATAAAAAACACCATGGAAAGTTTCAACAGTAGACTAGGAAAAGTGGAGAACCAAATTAGCAAATTAGAAGATAGGGAAGCAAAACACACACAAACTGAACTGCAATTGGAGAAAAAAATTAAAAGACAGGAAGAGAGCCGAAGGGAGCTATAGGACGACATGAAACGAAGCAACATAGGAATAATAGGGGTGCCAGAACAACAGGAATAGGAACAAGGGTTAAAAAACCTATTTGAAGTAATAAAGTCAGAAAACTTCCCTGATGTGGGGGGGGGGGGGAAG
>NW_005370982.1:134755-137216 GCF_000412655.1 Myotis brandtii
GCTAAGAAAGAAAACAGGCACAAAAAATAGAAATGGCTACAAACAAGTACCTCTCAATAATAACTTTAAATGTAAATGGACTAAATGCTCCAATCAAATGACATCAAGTGGCTGAATGGATAAAAAACATGACCCATATATATGCTGTCTACAAGATACCCACCGCAGAACAAGGGACTCACACAGACTGAAAGGGAAGGGATGGAAAAAGAACTCAGACAAATGGAAATGAAAAAAAAAAAAGCTGGGGTAGCAATACTTATATCAGACAAAATAGACCTCAAAGTGAAGGCCATAATAAGGAAGGCCACTTCATAATACCAAAGGTATTGATACAAGAGGATATAACCCTGATAAACATATATGCACCCAATGCAGCAGCACCCAAATACATAAAAAAAACTTCTGGAAGATATCAAGGGAGAGATCGACAACAATACAATCATAGTAGGGGACTTTAATACACCACTGACATCACTGGATAAATCCTCTAGACAAAAAATCAGCAAAGAAACAGCAATCCTAAATGACTCACTAGATTAGATGGACATAATTGACATCTTCAGAACATTTCACCCCAAAGCCACAGAATATATGTTCTTCTCAAGTGCACATGGGACATTTTCAAAAATAGATCACATATTGGGTCACAAGCAAAGTGTCCCCAAATTCAAGAAGACTGAAATCATACCAAGCATATTCTCAGACCACAATGGCATAATATTAGAAAAAAAAACTACAATAAAACAATCCAAAAAATTCAAACACTTGGAAGCTGAATAGCATGCTATTAAACAATGATTGGGTTACAAATGAGATCAAAGAAGAAATTAAAAACATCTGGAAACTAATGTCTATAAAAACACAACAATCCAAAATATATGGGACACAATGAAAGCAGTCCTGAGAGGCAACTTTATAGCTCTACAGCCCTACCTCAAAAAACAAGAAAAAATGTAGTAAAGCATCTAACACTACAACTTAAAGAATTAGAAAAAGGGCAACAAAAAAAGCCAAGAGTGAGCAAAAGGAAGGAGATAATAAAAATCAGAGGAGAAATAAATGACATAGAGACCAAAAATAAAAATAAAAAAGATCAATGAAACTAAGAGCTGGTTCTTTGAAAGGATAAACAAGATTGATGAACCTCTAGCCAGGCTCACCAAGAAGCAATGAGAGAGGACCCAAATAAACAAAATCAGAAATGATAGAGGCGAAATAACAACAGACCCCACAGAAATACAAATGATTGTTAAAAAATACTATGGACAACTCTACTCCAACAAACTAGACAACCTGGAGGAAATGGACATATTTCTAGAAAAATACAACATTCCAAAACTTAATCAGGAAGAATCTAAAAATCTCAACAGGCCAATAACTATGGAAGAAATTGAAGCAGTCATCAGAAAGCTTCCAGCAAACAAAAGCCCAGGACCAGACGGCTTCACAGGGGAGTTTTACCAAACATTCAAGGAAGAACTAAAACCTATCCTCCTCAGACTACTACAAAAAATCCAAGAGGAAGGAACACTTCCAAGCTCATTCTATGAAGCCAGCATCACCCTAATACCAAAACCAGGTAAAGACAACACAATGAAAGAGAATTACTCTCACCATCCTGTTCAACATAGTACTGGAAGCACTAGGCATTGCGATGAGACAAGAAGAAGAAACAAAAGGCATCCAAATTGGAAAAGAAGAAGTAAAACTGTCCATCTTCGCATATGATATGATACTGTACATAGAAAACCCCAAGGACTCCATCAAAAATTATTAGACTTAAAAAATGAATTCGGCAATGTTGCAGGATAAAAAATTAATGCCAGTAAATCTATGACATTTCTATATACACCAATAGTGAACTTATAGAAAGAAAGACTAAAAAAGCAATCCCTTTTACCATTGCACCAAAAAAATTAAGATACCTATTGAATAAACTTAACTAAGGAGGTAAAACACCTGTACATGGGAACTATAGGACACTGAAAAAGGAGATAGAGGAAGACATAAACAGATGGAAGAACATACCGTGTTCATGGATTGGTAGAATCAGCATCATCAAGAAGTCCATACTACCCAAAGCAATCTATAGATTAAATGCACTCCCCATTAAAGTACCAACGGCATATTTCACAGACCTAGAACGAACTTTCCAAAAATTCATCTGGAATAAAAAAAAAAGACCCCAAATAACTGCAGCAATCCTTAGAAAGAACAACAAAGTAGGTGGGAACTCAATACCAGATATCAAGCTGTATTACAAAGCCACTGTTCTCAAAACTGCCTGGTACTGGCACAAGAACTGATATATAGATCAATGGAATAGAAGTGAGAACCGAGAAATCGACCCAAACCTCTATGCTCAATTAATATTCAAAAAAGGAGGCATGAACATACAATGGAGTCAGGACAGTCTCTTCAATAAATGGTTTTGGGAAAATTGGACAGATATATGCAA
>NW_005370982.1:137291-138202 GCF_000412655.1 Myotis brandtii
AGGGGTGTAATGGGGGGATAAGGACACATATGTAATACCTTAATCAATGAAGAAATTTAAAAAAATGAAAAGAAAACCCACTGTATTTTCCAATGATACAGACATCTCTCATAGTAATATGTTTACCGATACATCTCCTAGGGCATGGAGAAACCATAAACAAAATGAAAAGAGCCCACTGTATTTTCCAATGATACATCCAATAAGGAGTTAATGTAAAAAAATATATAAGGAACTCCTCCTTTCATTTTGTTGATGGTTTTTCCTTTGCCCTAGAACAGGGTGGGCAACCCCTGGCACTCGTGCCAAACATGGCATGCCAGTAACTTTTGCTGGCAAGTGAAACACTCTCTTATAATCTTCCATTTACAATTTTTGTGAACATTTGAATGACTTAAATGTTAAATTACAAGGAACTGGCAAGACACTTGATGTTATGTTTGGTTACATAAAGGCTTTTGAAAAGAAACTGGAAGTCTTTAAGAGGGATGTGGATGGTGAGAGATTTAGATATTTCCCAAACCTCAAGAGGCACATCAAAGACCTCCCAAAAGATGACAGAACAGACTGTCAAAGCCTTCAAAAGCTGTTTTTAAACATCATCGAGTCAACTATTGAGCAGTTCTTCTCAAGATTTGCGAAATTCAGAGAACTGGAAGAGACAGCAAAATTCATGAGGTTTCCAGACAGCATGAAACTGGAGGAACTAAACTTACAAATGTTTTCATGGATAGACATGGCTGACTTTGAAATGCAGTTGATTGAATTTCAGAGTAGCTCAATTTGGAAGCAGAAATTTATTGACCTTAGAGTTGACTTGGAAAACATTGAAAAAAAGCGATTAGAGACAGGAGTACCAGAGAGAAGTGTCGAAAACGAACTATTGAGGACTTGGAATGCCATTCCAGAAA
>NW_005370982.1:138601-139486 GCF_000412655.1 Myotis brandtii
AAAAATTAGGGTTGGCACACAGAAGAATTTTGAGTCAGAGATTTTGCTGGTTTTGGCATGCACTCACAAAAAGGTTGACCACCCCTGCCCTAGGAGATGTATCAGTAAACATATTGCTATGAGAGATGTCTGAGATTCTACATCAATCAGAAAGGATATATGCACCCCTATGGTCATAGCGGCACAATTTACCATACATAAGATTTGGAAACAGCCTAAGTTCCCATCAGCAAATGAGTGGATTAAAAAACTGTGGTACATCTACACAATGGAATACTATGCTGTGGTAAAAAAGAAGGAATTCTTACCATTTGCAACAGCATGGATGGAACTAGAGAGCATTATGCTAAGTGAAATAAGCCAGTCAGAGAAAGATAAATATCACATGATCTCACTCATTTGTGGAATATAATGAACAACATAAACTGATGAACAAAAACAGATCCAGAGACAGAGAAGCATCGATCAGACCATTGAGACTGGTAGGAGGTTCGGAGGCGCAGAACAGGCTGGCACCTGGGTGCGCTGCTTTTTTAATCAGGAGGGAGATACAAGCTCCCGCTTGCTCTGAACTTCAGTTCTGAGAGAGACTCTGGGCACCCAGACACATATGGGGAGAAACTGGACTGTCTGGCATCGGGGCAGGAACACGAGGGCAGCTTTCTTTCAGATGGAGGTGCTGGCAGCGGTCATTGTTCCTGTGCTGGGACCCCTCAAAGTCACTAATCATCAGAGAGATGAAAATTACAATGACAATGAGGTATCACCTCACACATGTCAGAATGGCTACCATCAACAAATCAACAAATGACAAGTGCCGGCCAGGATGTGGAGAAAAGTGAACCCTAGTACACTGCTGGTGGGAATGTAGACTGGTGCAGCCAT
>NW_005370982.1:139554-149422 GCF_000412655.1 Myotis brandtii
CCACTTCTAGGAATATATCCCAAGAAACCAGAAACACCAATCAGAAAGAATATATGCACCCTTATTTCATAGCACAATTTACAATAGCTAAAATCTGGAAACAGCCCAAGTGCCCATCAGGAGATGGGGTGATAAAAAAGCTGTGGTACATTTACACCATGGAATACTGTGAAGCTGAGAAAAGAAAGAACTCTTACCATTTGCAAGGGATGTTTTTATTATTAGGGAAGACAAGCTTTGTGATTTTTAAAAAGAAATCAGTGCAAACTAACCCTACACTCTTGTTTGTATTAATTGAGGTTGAATTCACATGAAATAAAATTAGCCTTTTTAAACTGAACATTGCAGTGGCATTTAGTACATTCACAATGTTGTGGGACAACCACTTCTATCTAGTTACAAAACACTACTGTCATTCCAAAGCAAAAGCCCCTTACTGGTTTCCTAGGTTAGCCACCACAAAAGATCAGAGTCTGGGTGACTTATACAACAGAAAGTTACTTTCTCACAATTCTGGCTAGAAATCTGAAATCAAGGTTTCAGCAGGATTGGTTTCTGAAGGCCATGAGGGAAGAATCTGTCCCAGGACTCTCTCCTTAGTTTGTAGATAACCATGGTCTTCCCTTTATATGTATCTGTGTCCAAATTTCCTCTTCTTATAAGAACATCAGTCATATTGGATTAGAACACACCTTAATAACCTCATTTTAACTTAATTACATCTTGAAGGATCCTATGTCCCGATATAGTTATATTCTGAAGTACTAGAGGTTAGGATTTCAATATATAAAGTTTGTGGGGTGGTCACAGTCAGCCAATAACAATTCTAAACCCATTAAGCAGTTTGTTTTTAATTAAATTTATGAAGGTTACAGGGTAAGTAATATTATATAGGTTTCAAGTTTATAGTTCTATAATACATCCTCTATATACTGTATTGTGTGTTCATCATGCAAAATAAAGTCTCCTTCCATCACTATTTATCCTCTGTTTGCCCTCTTCTACCTGCCAAGCCCTGCTCCATTTACCTCTGTAATCACCATACTGTTTGTTATCTGTGTCTATGAGTACTGGTGGGTGGGCTTTCTTTTTGCTTAATCCCTTTATCTTTTTCACTTAGCCCACTCCTCTACTCCCACTCTTCTCTGACAGTTGTCAATCTCTTCTTTGTATCTATGAGTCTGTTTCTATTTTGTTTTGTTTTTAGTTTATTTTATTGATTAGATTCTCCATATAAATATGGGAAAAATCATATGGTATTTTTCTTTCTCTGACTTGCTTATTTTACTTAGCATAATACCCTCTAGATCCACTCATGCTGCTGAAAAGGTAACTTTCCTTCTTTTTTGTGGCCAACTGGTATTCTATGGTGTAAATGTACCACAGCTTTTTTTGGGGGGGGGGTGTTTAATTGTTCACACTATTATAGATGTCCCCCATTTCCCACCCCTTTTTGGCCACCTTCACCCATCCCCCACCACCCTTCCCTTGGCCTTCACCACTCTGTCGTCTGTGTCTATGGGATATTTATATCTGTTCTTTGGCTACTCTATTCACCTTCTTTTATTCAGTCCTCCCACCCCACACCTCTCTCACCTCTATCAAACTGTTCCAGTATCCATACCTTTGGTTCTATTTTGTTCATCAGTTTATTTTGTTTGTTAGATCCCACATATAAATGAGATCATATGGTATTTGTATTTCTCTGACTGGCTTATTTTGCTTAGCATAATAATTTCCAGGTCCATCCAAGCTGTTGCAAAGGGTAAGAGTTCCTTTCTTTTTACACCCATTACATAAATGTAGCACAGCTTTTTTATCCACTCTTCTACTCATGAGCACTTGGGCTGTTTCTAGATCTTGGCTATTGTAAATAACACCACTATGAACATAGCTGTGCATATATATATTTTTTTTCTGATTAGTGTTTCAGAATTCTTAGGATATATTCTGAGAACTGGGATTGCTGGGTCAAAAGGCAGTTCCATTTTTAATATTTTGAGGAAACTCCATACTCTTTTCCATAGTGGCTGCACCAATTGCATTCCCACCAATGGTGCACACGGGTTCCCTTTTCTCCACATCCTCACCAATCCTTGTTGTTTGTTGATTTATTGATGATAGCCATTCTGATAAGTGTGAGATAATATCTCACTGTGTTTTTTGGGGGTCCCTAGCTCTAGTTACTTATCCCCAGCGAAGATTCATCATGGGAACTACCCCCCAGAAGGCTCATGCAAGGCCCAGGTCTACACCTAGCTGAAAATAGGGGGCATGGACATGGGAGTGAGGCTAGCCTGTAGCCTCAGCCTGGCCTGGAACATGATGGGGGGATCCTAAGTTGACAGAGAAAGACCGTAGACCTCACTCCCCAGCCCACTCCAGCCCCACCTTGGGTGCCTCATGGAGAAGGTGGAGGCCAGGGAGGGGAGAGAACACAGGATTTTTCTCCCCAGATCTGCAGAGTAATCCTGGGTCACATTACAAAAACCATTCTTGGGGAGACTATGGTATGAGGGGTAGAGGCCAATTCTTGAGGAGACTGTGGTATGAGGGGCAGAGGCCAAATCTCTTTCTCAAAATGTGAAGCACAAGAAAGCACCAAGCCCCCTCCCCCACAGCCGCCCCCTCCAGCCAAAAAATGACCCAGTGTCTGAGCCCATGAGAGATGCTCAGCCTCTCTAGCTCTCTAGTAGGTGGGAAGTGCTCATTGAGGTTTTAATTTACATTTCTCTGACAATTAGTGATGCTGAGCATCTTTTCATATATTTATTGCTCTCTGTATGTCCTTTATGGATAAGTGTCTATCTAGGGCGCCCTTTGCCCAAATTTTCTCATTGGATTGTTGTGTTGTTGTTTTGGTATTGAGTTGTTTGTGTTATTTATGCCATTACCATGCTGCTTTGATTTCTATAGTATAGTATAGTTCCATAGTATAGTATAGTATAGTATAGTATAGTATAGTATAGTATAGTCTTAGTATGATTACTATAGTATAGTTCTTGCAGTATAGTTTGATTTCAGGTTGCATGATATCAACTGTGTTCTTCTTTCTCAAGATTGTTGATGCTATTCGGAGTTGTTTATGATTCCACGTAAATTTTTAGAATATTTGTTCTAGTTATGGTATTTAATAAGAATTGTGTTGACTCTACAGATTGCTTTGGGAAGTATGGGCGTTTTAATGATGTTAATTCTTCCTATCCATGAACGTAGTATTTGCTTCCACTTATTTGTATCTTCTTCAATTTATTTATTCAGTGTCATAATTTTCTGAGTACAGTTTTTTTTATATCCTTCCAAACCTACATTCTTAAAACTAAAGTTAAAAATTGTGGAGGAATCCCCAGTACTTCCCTAGTTCATTTCTCCTCATATTGCAGCTGAATCAACTGATGCCCAAATAAGGAAAGATATGTCCAGCAAGGGAGACACTAACTTGGTTAAACTTAGTATTTTGGTGCCAATCCATGGCCTTTCCCACTCTATTTAAAACTACAAATAAAACACTGACTACCAATACTCCTAATCTCATTTCCCTATTTTGTTTTTCTCTGTAGCACTTATCACGTTCTAATATACTGTTTAGTTTATGTATTTGCTTATCTGTCTCCCCCTGCTAAAATGTTTGATCTATGAGGAAATATATTTTACTTTTCACTGCTATAATCCCAGAACTTGGAACAATTCCTAGCACATCCTAGACACTAACTAAATATTTTTTTAGAATAAACATGTTTTTTTTTTCATCACCTCACTCCAGAGATTAAGAGCAATGAGATATTTAAAGCCCTTTGTTTACTTCCTCCTATAAGATAAGATATATTTAGGACTTTGTTACTTCACTTGAGGCTAGAAAATTCCACTTACACAGCTGTTGGGTCTCTAAAATACTCCATACTTTGAGTATAAGAGAGCACATCACTGCCCAAATCCAGGTAAGAAACAGTTACTTAACTGTCTCCAACCCTCTCAATCCAGCACCAGCCACATCATCCATGATTTGGATTCTAGTAGTTAGAGCAATTATTCTTGCAACAAGAGATAGATCCAGCATTTTTAAGACTGAAGCATGACTGTTTTTTTTTCTTTCCTCCTGCTCCCTTCCAAAGCTACGGGCTTCCAAATACAGTCAACTCACTATTCATAGTTACATTACCCAGGTGGGGGAGTGAGCCTTGAGTCTTTTCACCTTGGCTTGATGCTTTTCTGAACCACATCACTGCTCATCAATACCTCCTCCAGAGAAAATCATAAAAGGAAATCAAATATAAAACTCAAATCCAAAATATTTTGCTTTTCATTCATAGCTCTGGTAATAGGTTGAGGAAAGGAAGTGGAAATTGTTGTCCCTAGTAAGGTGCACAGATTACTTGTGCATTTTCATGATCCAACATTCCCTTCTCCTATGATCATAGATAAGTTAGAACTAATTGTGAGCTAAGCTGAACTTTAAACACTTACATCCTGAGATGGAAAAGAAACATTTATTCACACCGAGAACTATGATGGATTTTTTTCAATTAGCTGCTAAGATTTATATGTTATTTATTGACATATTTTATTGAAATATCTTAGAATGGAAGAGCCAGGAAGATCCTTAGAGACTATTTTGTCCATTACATCTGTTTTCCAGATGCAGACATTGAGGGAATACACAAATTAAGGTTATACACACAGTTAGTTAGCAACAGAATAGTACTTGGGTTTAGTACAATGCATTTTCCAATGTACCTGGTTACCTTCCAACTTTCACAAAACGATTCCACAATGTACAAAAAGAAAAACAAGAGATCCAAATCAGGATAGACACAGAAAGGAAGAGACCTATCCTTTCTGATGCTTTGAAGATAAGATACTGTAATTTTATGAAGTCAACAATATATAAGAATAATAATTGATGCAAAAATCATGGAAACAATTTCATGGAGGAAGAATTGCACCTTTCTACATCCATTATCACTTCCACTCAAGCTCCCAGAATGACATGAACTTGTAGACCTTGGAGAACCCTACTTAACCCTGCAGCCATCTTACTCTAAAACATCAAAACTAAAAAGATATAAACTAAAGCTCATTTAAGAACCCATCTGAAATGTGTGTTTAATGTGTCAGTGATGGGATTTAATTTCTCTAGTTCATTCAAGGAAGACTATTTTAATCCCAACATAAGGTAAACTATTGATTTCTCATCCCACAGGCAAATCTGTGTCAGTAGCCTGCCTCAAAAGCTTCATCATATCGAATAGTGGACACTTGTTGATTGTTTTCCCAATATTCATTGCTCTCTCCTGACTTCCTAACAGACCCAGATTTCCCTTCAGACATTTTTCTTTTTCTTCAAAGCAGCACAGGAACTTCAAAGAAAAATGACCTCAACCTTACTTCCCAAGCTTTAGAAGTAAGCCCTGATTGACTTAAGCCAATTGGCCAATTCCATTTCTCTGGCAACTGTTATTGTTTGGGGAAAATATGTATCCTATAAGCTGGTCTCCTCAAGATGAATTTCAGGGTTATTTCTTGAAATGCTAAGACAGAAGTACTTTCTCATCTTGATCATGGGTGAGGAAATGTTAGTTCAAGAGATCCTGACAGCCATCTGGAACCATGATGGGAAGCCAATCTATGGATGAAGCCTACACTTCAAGATATAGTGGGGAGAGACTGAAGATACTGTATTTTCAATGACATCATTAAACCAAAGTAGCAAACTAACTAACACTGAAGACCACTCTACCTATGAAAACATTATAGAACTATAAATCAGTAAATGTACTTTATTGTGTAAAGTACAGCCTGAGTGGAATTTTCTACAGTTTGCATTATTAAGAATCTTAGAGGTTGACATCAGGAATCATGAGAAGCATCTGTCAACAGGAACAGGCTCCTGGAACAATAGCATTTCAGAATTAGGACTGGACTTAAAGTGGTTTGTTGAAAACAAAACAGAAACCAACCCACAGCTATAGAGAACAAGTTGATGGTTTCCAAAACGGAGGGTGGTAGGGATGGAAAAGGTAAATTTAATTAGAAAAAAAGACAATAAAGGAAAAGGAAATGTAGTTGAAGAAAAATACCAAAAATTATTGGATTTAAACAATGTAAATTATTTTCCAAAAAATAAAATTAAAAATGGTTTGTTTAAATAATACTCCTATCCTAGCATCCCACGACGACATAGGGGTTTAGCCAGCATCAACTGTTGGGGTATCAGAATAAAAAAGGACTTGCCCTAACCGGTTTGGCTCAGTGGATAGAACATTGGCCTTCAGACTAAAGGGTCTCAAGTTCGATTCTGGTCAAGGGCACATGCCTGGGTTGCGGGTTCGATCCCCAGTAGGCAGGAGGCAGCCAATCAATGATTCTCTCTCATTATTGATGTTTCTATTTCTCTCTCCTTCTCTCTTTCTGAAATCAATAAATATGTGTGTGTGTTTTTTTTAAAAAAAGGACTTAAGGGGAGATGTGGTAGGTGAAAGTGGGGAAGACAACACCAAATTCCCACTCTTATTTTCAATAGGACCAATGCTGTGAAACTTGCCACTGTAATTTTTTCCAGTCTGCCTGTTTCCCATAAGTTTCATGGTCCTAAGACTAGTTCAACCAAGTAGAGAGGCAACACAATGAGGTGGGAAGAGTCATGGGCTTGATCCCCAGTTATTCTCAGAGTGAGTCACTGTGTGACTTTGGGCAAGTGTTTACCGCTTCTCTATATTTCCATGATGCCAGAGAGGAATGAGCTCTCCTAAGGTCACATATATAGGCTATGACATAAATAAAGCTAAAATTCAAACTTGTTGATTCCTGTTGGGCTCTGTGAATACATAGACTAATCAGAGGGGAGGTGAGACCTCCAAGGAGTTCATAATCTACTTGGAGAAACTATATATATCATCCAGAAGACAGTTCACTTCAGATTAGAATTAGTCCATTATTTTCCCACCTCCCTCCCACAAACACACATATTTAAGTGTTGCTATAGTCTGAATGTTTGTGTATCCTCAAATTCATATGTTAAAATCCTCATGCCAAATGTGATGGTATTAGTAGGTTGGACCTTTGGGAGGTACTTAACACAGAAAAGCCCAGGACTAGATGGTTTCATTTGTAAATTCTACCTAAAATTTAAAGAATAATTAATGCCAATCCTTCTCAAACTGTTCCAAAAAATTTTAGAGGAGGGGACACTCTCAAACTCATTCTATGAGGTTAACATTACCATGAAATCAATGCCAGAGAAGAACACTACAAGAAAAGAAAACTACAGTCCAATATTTCTGAGGAATATAGATGCAAAAATTTTTGATAAAATACTAGAAAACTAAATTCAAAAGTACATAGTCCTGGTTGATTTTTCTCAGTGGTTAGCGTGTCAACTTGTGGACTGAAAGGTCATGGGTTCGATTCCCAAAAAATTAAAGAAGAAGGAACACTTCCAAGCTCTTTCTATGAAGCCAGCATTACCTTAATCATAAAACCAAATAAAGAGACTACAAAGAAAGAGAAATACAGGTCAATATCCCTGATGAACATAGATGCTAAAATCCTAAACAAAATATTAGCAAATCCCATCCAGCAATACATTAAAAAGATCATACACCATGACTAAGTTGGATTTATTCTGGGGCTGCAAGACTGGTACAATATCCTCAAATCAATAAATGTGATACATCAAATAAACAAATTGAAAGACAAAAAGCACATGATCACATCAATTGATGCAGAAAGGAATTTGACAAAATCCAACACCTTATTTTGATAAAAACTCTCAGCAAAGTGAGAATAGAGGGTCGTACTTTAACATAACAAAAGCCATATATGACAAACCTACAGCCAACATCATAATCAATAGGCAAATACTAAAATCATTTCCCCTAAGAACAGGAACAAGTCAGTAATGGCCACTTTCACCACTCTTGTTTGACATAGTATTTTAAGTGCTTGCCATAATGATCAGACAAGAAGAATTAAAAGGTATCCAAAGTGGAAAGGAAAAAGTAAAACTGTCATTATTCTCAAATGACATGATATTGTACATAGAAAACCCTAAGGACTCCATGAAAAAAACTAGTAGATTTAATAAATGAATTCAGCAACATAGCAGGATTCAAAATTAACACTCAGAAATCTATGGCATTTTTACACACCAATAATGAACTCACATGAAGAGAAACTAAAAAAAAATCCTATTTACTATTGCAACAAAAATTAAGATACCTAGGAATAAACTTAACTAAGGAGGTAAAAGGCCTATACTCAGAAAACTACAGGACATTGAAAAAAAGAGATAGAGGAAGATATAAACAAGTGAAAGAATATAAAGTGTTTATGGATTGGTAGAATCAATATCATTAAAATATCCATACTACCCAAAGCAATCTAAAAGTTCAACGCAATCCCCATTAAAATACCAAAGGCATATTTTCACAGACCTAGAACGAATTCTCCAAAAATTTGTATGGAATTAAAAAAAAGACCCTGAATAGCCACAACAATCCTTAAAAAGAAGAACAAAGTTAGAGGGATCACAATAGCAGATATCAAGTTATATTACAAAGCTACTATTCTCAAAACTGTCTGGTACTTGCAAAAGAACAGACATATAGATCAATGGAACAGAGCAGAGAACCCAGAAATCAATCCAAGCTATTATGCTCAATTAATATTTGACAAAGGAGGCAAGAGCACACAATGGGGTCAAGACAGTCTCTTAAATAAATGGTGTTGAGAAAATCGGACAGATACATGGAAAACAATGAAACTATACTACCAAGTTACACCATACTCAACAATAAACTCAAAATGGATAAAAAAAACTTAAATGTAAGATGGGAAACCATAAAAATCTTAGAAGAATCCATAGGCAGCAATATATCAGACATATCTCATAGCAATATATTTACCGATACATATCCTAGAACAATGGAAACTAAGGAGAAATAAACAAATGGGTCTAACTCAAAATAAAAAGCTTCTGCACAGCAAAAGAAACCATCAACAAAACAAGAGAGCCTACTACATGGGAGAACATATTTGCCAATGTTACATCTGATAAGGATTTAATCTCCAAAATTTATAGGGAACTCATACCACTTAACAGAAGGAAAATAAACAATCAAATAAAGAATGGGCAAAGAACCTAAATAGACACTTTTCGAAAGTGAACATACAGAAGGCCAAGAGGCATATGAAAAATTGTTTAATCACTAATGATCTGAGAGATGCAAATCAAAACAACAATGAGGTACTGCCTCACACCTGTCAGAATGGCTATCATCAATAAATCAACAAACAATAAGTGCTGGCCAGGATGTGGACAAAAAGGTACATTCGTACAGTGCTGGTGGGAATGCAGACTGGTGCAGCCATTGTGGAAAACAGTATGGAGTTTCCTCAAAAAATTAAAAATGGAACTGCCCCTGGTCCCAGGTGCCAGAGCCTACAGCTGCGGACTGGGAGAAGAGAAGCCAAAGCTGCCTGCCCGTTTGCCCACGGTCCCAGGTGCCAGTGCCTGTATCTGAGGCCCGGGAGAAGAGAAGCTGAAGCTGCCCACTCGCCCGCCTGGGCACCAGCGCCTGCAGCTGCAGCCCAGGAGAAGCCACCCACCCATGGTCCTAGGTGCCTGGATCCAGCTGGAGGAGGGAAGCCTGGGTCCCAGGTGCAGGGCTGAGGCAGAAGTGGTTAGAGGTGATCAGGCCAGCAGGGGAGAAGTTAGAGGCGATCAGGCCAGCAGGCGAGCAGTTAAGGGCAATCAGGCAGGCAGGCAGGTGAGCAGTTAGTTGCCAGCAGTCCTGGATTGCGGAATCGGGCCTAAATCGGCAGTTGGACATCCCCTGAGGGGTCCCGGATTGAAGAGGGTGCAGGCCAG
>NW_005370982.1:149472-171459 GCF_000412655.1 Myotis brandtii
ACGCACAGAGCCTCTAGTGGAATATAAAAGAGTGTGTGTATATGTGACCTATTCAATAAATGATGCCAATCTATTGGCAATTACTTGGAAAAAGTAAGTTAGGTCATTACCTCACAGCATATACTAATATACATTAAAGATATTTTAGAGCTTTAATTATACACAAAAGAGAAATAAAATCATAAATGTATTACAACAATATAAAAGTCTCAAGGCTATTTGTAAAATCTTGAGGAAAGGAAGTCCCTTTAAAGCAGTGGTTCTCAACCTGTGGGTCGCGACCCCTGAAAATACATCCTGCATATCAGATATTTACATTACGATTCATAACTAGCAAGATTACAGTTATGAAGTAGCAATGAAAATAATTTTATGGTTGGGGGTCACCACAACATGAGGAACTGTATTAAAGGGTCGCGGCATTAGGAAGGTTGAGAACCACTGCTTAAAGCAAAACAGAAAACACATGTACTGCAAGGGAAAATATTGAGAAATTTAAGGCTTCTACGCAACAAAAGACCAAAGTAAAAGATAAGCAATAGACTTGTAGGAAATATTTATATAACTAATGAAAAATAAATATATAAAAACTACCTATGGGTAATAAAAAGTCAAAAACCCCAATAGAAAAGTAGACAAAAAATATGAACAGAAATTTCCCAGAAGGTGAAATACAAAAAGCCAATACATACAAAAACAGTCTCAATGGGGAACTTACTATCTCCTAAGGAAACCCTTTATACAACTTTGTAGAAATTTCTTCCTTGAATTGAGTTGAAATCTATGTCTTAGTGAAACATCCATCCATGAGTCCTAAGTCTACTTTCCTGGCCTACATAAAAGAGAATTAAGATAAAAAAGAAGTAATATGTTCAAATATATACAAAAGTTTTTTTAGCAGAAATTGGATTAGATTCCTAATCTCCAAGTGTTCTTTTTACCCACTTCTACTACAGAATTGTGTTCAGCTGAGAGCTGTCATGAAAATGTGAGACCGTAGACCTCCTGCCACTTCCCCTCCAAGTCTTCTTCAGGATCAGCATGCCAAGGTCCCTCAACCATCACTCATAAGATATTTCCAGATTCCTTCTCATTCCTGGGCCCTCTTCCCTTAAATACACAAGAGACTGCTATCAGTTTTTAGTCAGTTCCTTAGGTGATGATTCTTAAATATGTGTTATTATTAGATGTGAGAAAAGTGCAGGAAACCAGCAGATAGGCAGAAGTCATAACAGAAAATATATTAATCTACAAAATTGTCTTGATGATCTGGGGGACTTTCCCAACATCTTTAGATCTTATATTTTCCATTGAGCTTTTGACTCCTATCTCCACCCTTCAAGCATGGTCTCTCTATAGATCATGGCAGCACTCCAAAGCACACAATGGGTTCTTCTATCTGCCCGAGAGCCTTAGGGATCAGAGATTTGGATAGTGGTGGGTAAACATAGTTGTCATTTTGCACATAGCTGGGCCTATCAAGGACCTAGTTCTGGCCAGCATGAATGGTATTAAATCTAAGGCATGCTTGCTTAGTGTTTTCTCTTGGTCCTTCAGATGCCATTTGATCCCATGCTATGTTGGAAATATTTAATTCAAGGCATTTTCTTAGCACTCCCAAACTCAAATATGGCAGGGTGGCGTACTCCCAGCAAGTGGTTTCTTCATTAATGTTCTTCATGTACATCCCACACTGCCATATTTAATCAACACTCAACAGAATTGAGCAAGCAAGTAATTTTAATTGAATGCCAGTATCTTAGAAGAAATAATTCTCCTTATGGTCTTGGTACCATTAGGACCTTATTCTCATATCATACTGAGAGCAGGTAGGTGGAGGTAGTATTCTTTTGCATTGGATTGATGAGCAGAGGCAAATGTTCTATTCCAGAGAAAAATCTGGATTCATGCCCATTTTCCAGTTACTTTGCCACTATATTTTTCTCCCTGAGTATATAGTACACACCTAATTTCTTTTTCCAGACCTGTAAAAGGGATCTCAGGAAAAGAGGTGAGAAACTTATTCACACTGAGGTGCCAGAAACTACTAATAGAATGATTTCCCTGCCAGCCCTACCCTCTATATTTCCATTTTAACTGGGATCAAAGCCCTAAGCCCAGAGTTAAGCCCTCTTGGTTAAATTTCAAGCACTGGTCATAGAAGGAGAAGTAATTTTTAGTGGAAATTTTTCCTACTCTAGAATTCATATTCCATACACTGGGAAGTGTAGTTAAAAGGACAATGAATGAGAAAAACAGAGTTGTAACTGATTCTGCCACCAGTGTGCAATGAATCTTGAAACAAAGTTATTCTGAGACTCAGTTTTCCTATATGTAAAATGAGAAGGGACTCGATGGTCTCTGAACAAATTTTGATTTTCTTTAACATTACAATATCTGCTCAGCTGGGCAGCAATTTATTCATTTGTCTAGAATCAATAAGATAAATTAAAGTGGACAGGACAAAGAAAATCAGGGAACAGGCTTAGGAAAATGTAATCTCTCTTCTCCTCGTGTCTGCACTTGGGTTGAAGTTTCTAAGTGAATATGGTGCCTCTGGGAAAGTGCCTTTGCTTTCTTGGCCCCATTATTAAAAAGTGAAGGAGAAGTAAAGGGAATCATGATGGGAAACAGAGCAGTGCTAATGCCTATATTACATGGGCAAAAGGATAGTGAAAAAAATCAATTTTCCTTCACCAACCAGTTATAGGGTAATTTACTCTCCCCTGAAAATTATCCAAACTATTTTAACTTTGCATCCTGTGTGTCTTTGAATGATTTTCCTCAGGATATATAAAGAAAGCAAAGCAACTTCTTTATGACCTATGTCCCAGATTCATCCTTTGGTAAAATTAAACCTCTCCTGCCATGTGGCTTCAACCCATTTCCTTTTCTAACCTCAGTGAAAATTGATGGCAGCTCTATCTACTGTCTCCTTACCTTCTTAGAAAAGCCCATCATAGTGTCGGCAACAGACTCACTGCTCTGGAAACTCTGTAAGGTGACCAGAATTTCCTCAGCTGGCCAATATTTGAACAGACACACACACACACACACACACACACGAAAAGATTTACAGTTGTATTATAATTTATTATTGTATAATTTTCCATACAAACAACTATAAACTTAGTTTTTTCCCACCCTACATATCTATGTATCCACAGATACTGGATGGACACCAAACCATGTCATATGAGAAATAGTTGAAGGACAAAGGATTCTGTTTCTTTAGCCTAAAGAACGTAAGACTCAGAAAAGCTATGATCAATCTCCTGATTTGAAATTGGAAATAGAACCTTAAAATCCCTCTAAGCCCGGACATCCTGTTGTTTTGTAATTACCTGGGTATCGAATATTGACCTCTTGCCAGACAACAACCAGCTTCTTTGGCACCTTCTGGAGTGTTTCCCTCGTGCTCTAGTGCTGCTAATATTATAGACCAGACCAGTACACTTTGCTCCTATAAGAGTTAATTTAGAATACAGCACTTCTGCTCAAGCTTGAAACAGTAGGAGCCTAGCTAAGCAAAGCCTCTGGCTGCTGAAATCTTATTCTGTAGGCATTATTATCAGACATAATGGAAGCAATTTAGCCAGAACATCATTTCCTTCTCTGTGGTGACAAAGAATAGACTCCACTGTTCATGACAACAGAGCTGGGTTTCTCCTTCTTTTCCTACCATTTAATAGAAAACAATAGCGAATCCAAACACAACCGGCCTTTTCACTCCTATACCATCACACCCCTAAAGTCAATAACAACAAAAGCTGCCAGTGGTTTTCTAAGAAAATAGAAACTTTTCATACACTGCCTGCTATGATTCTGGAGGGAAGCCCACTAGGTCAAATATTTTCATGTCCCAGTTCCCTTCATCTACCCTATCTTGGCACTAAAGGGCATTTTTAAGCAAGAAAGGACTGTTTTCACAGCATGTGAGAATTTATTGTATAAAACCTAAAGAAACTGAAGACCAGCTTGACTGAATAACTTACCTAAGATCACATGGATAATGCCAAACTGACAGCCTCACGAAAGTCAAGATTTCAAAAGTCAGTGTGTCCCACCTTTTCCCAGTGCAGGAAGGAAGCCTGGTGTGGGAGAAGCCAGATGGATAATTAAAACAGGAAAAAGATTGTTCCCTGAGGAAGCTCTCCCCTACTTGATTTTCCACATGTTGGGAGGTGAAGTAGGGGTAAGATTTCAGATTGTGAGAGGGTCTGAGAAAGGAAGTGCCAAGGAATTCGGACTTGATCATGAAGGCAGTGAGGAATCATTTGTAGCTCTTAATACAAGAAGTGGCATGATGAAAGCGGTGATTCCTAGAGGCCCAGTGCATGACATTTGTGCAGGCGGAGGCGGGGGGCGGGGAGGTTCCTCAGCCCAGCCTGCACCCTTTTGCAGTCTGGGAGCCGTTGGGGAATCATGTGGGGAGCAGACCTAAGCTGGCAATTGAACATCCTTAGCACTGCCTTCTGGCTGAGTGCACTGACCACCAAGGGGCAGCTCCTGCGTTGAGCGTCTGCCCCCTGGTGGTCAGTGCTCATTATAGTGACCGGTCATTCCGTTGTTTGGTCGATTTGCATATTACCCTTTTATTATATGGCATGAGTGTGGTATATAGGTAAAGTGGAAAAGGGAAGAATAGGAGCCAATTGTAAAGATGTTTACACTGCATCTTGAAGTACTTAGTCTGAGCAAACATTGTATATGCTCATGAAGTCTGAGAGTCTGTGGTCTGCTTTTGACACCTGAGACCTGTACGTATATGATCATCATGACATCCTGTGCAAACAAAACACTAAATCTCTTGAGTCTTATCTAAAATGGGGTAGAATTGTCATGAGGAGTGCTTTGTAAATGATGAAGCACTAAACAATTGATAATTATTATCTCTCTATTTCTCTTCTGTCTACAGAAAAATAGAATCACTAAATTAAGTAACTTTGTATCAGACCATCTACCAGGTTCATCCTTATCTCTGGGCTAAGATGACATAAGGGAGTGGGCTGATTATGAAAAACAGACCTAAGCCAGATAACTTTGAGTTTTGCTGAGACTGACAAGTAACTTGAGCTTGTTCTCTTCATTTTCACATCTCTAAAGTCAATAAACAACATTTTCTAGGTTTATGGTTCTCAAATTTGGGCACTTATACAGGCAAAGCTTTATCTTTAGAACGTAGATTGGGGGGAGGATGAAGATGAGGTTTGCACTTTTAAATTTTTTTGAGTGCAAATACCAAAGCAACATTAACAGATTCTAAGACTTCAATGACAACCAGTCTTATTTGTGGCTTTGTTTTTCTTTTTTGTTGTGAAAATAGAAGGATTTTTATAATTAGTGCACGATTGAAATTTTTAGAGCCTCTATGTTATGAAGCAAAAAGTTTTTGCCTAAATTAACAGGTTGCAAAAACAGATGCTTTTCAGGTTGTGGTGTATTTATACAATTAAATATTACAAAGCAATAAGAAGGAATGATCTATGACTACCCACCACAGTTTGGATGAATATTTAAGAAGAAAGACACTAAAGAATATGGACTGATTATAATTCAATTTATATAAAGCAGAAAGCCCAGCAAAACTAATCTGTGCTATTAGAAGACAGGATAATAATTACATTTGGGAAGGTTGTGTTGAGAGGGGGTAGAAGAGCCATTTCTGGGGTACGGTAGTGTTCTGTATTTTTATTTGGATGTTGATTATATAGGTGTATTCAATCTGTAGAATTGATCAATCTGTATACTTATATTGTTTGTACACTTTTCTTCATATATACAGTGGGGCCTTGACTTACGAGTTTAATTCGTTCCAAGACCGAGCTCGTTAAGGAGCTCGTTAAGGAGCTCGTTAACTCAAATTACTCTGTCAACTCAATGCAGAGAGACAGCTGGTTTCTCAAAAAACTCGTTAGTCGGGACACTCATAAGTCAAGGCCCCACTGTACTTCAATAAAAGTTTTAATGACTCAAGCAGCCCTGTCCTACAGGAACAAAACAAGTACCATCTGCCAAAATTACGAGGATGTATTCCAAAGCAAGAAGAAAACTCTGTGTAGTGCATCTGACTTCTTAGAATGCCAGAACCACAGACTGTCCAAGCTTGGAAACAACCAAGTTCTCCACCTAAATACTAGAGTATAAATATGAGCACTAGTCACCTCCTCTTTCTGTGCCCTAAGTCCAAAGTGAATGAGCACCATTGTCAGGCCTGGAACTCAGTGTCCTAACTCCTAAGCCATTGTTCTTTGCATTGTACCACACTGCACACTGGTTTCAGAACTTTGCCTGCATACCAAATTACAAAGCCTTGGTGATTGAAAGAAGAAAAGTGCCTTTATACACTACACAAAACTGGAGATAAAGCTCTTTGTGTAGAGCAATTGTGAAGATTTAGAGAGAAAAATGTAAAAACTTTGTTCGCCCCCTCCCATCTTCCCTTTCAAAAAAATATCAAAGCTTAAAATGGTTCCGAATTAAGTGATTACAGTAAGTACTATAATTAACAAACTCATGTTAATTGGACTCTGAGCTCCTTGAACGCTACATAATTATTAAACATTATAAAAGTTCTCTTGTGTACTGATTTCTGATTCCAAGAACCTGCTTAACTACATGGACATGAGCTAAGACTGAAGTTGTTTGCTCTGTTTCTAGAAAAATAGCAGTCCCCTTCTCTGTGCTCTCCTCATCCCCATGTCCTTCCATTTACATCTCATGCAGACCCAGACCCAGAGCCCCTCAATATTTCTAGCTTCCTATTCCACCATTGGGCTTGTATTTGGAGAAACCACAGAAACTAAAGATTAGAGAATTTTAAAATAATATTAATAATGGTGATAAACCAGGGTATGAAAGTAAACAGTGGAAATGGCTTTTGTAAAGAAGTATATGGATAATTACAAAAAAAGACTGTGGCTCTCTCTGTCAGCATTTGACTCAAGGGAGGAAAAGCTAACGGTTCCTGAGACTGATGGCAATGGAAAGCACATGTCCTGAGTTGGCATTGACAATGGCAGAGCAACTTAATGGCTTTCTCTGATGAGACCAATTGATCTAAACATGCCTTTTTTAGCTCCAGGCTTGGTGCCCAGGCACGATGTGGTCTAATGATGGGCAGTATTTATTGTAGGTCAGTGGTTCTCAACCTTGGCTGCACATTAGAATCACCTGGGAATCTTTTTAAAATCCTGATTTCTGGGCCTCATCCTCCGGAAATTCTGTTTCTTTGTTACTAATGTTGTGGCCCCACCCCATAACAATCAGGATTATTACAAATGCAATTTCACACAGTGTCAAGAATCAGCCGTCAGGAGATGCACGTCTGTCCAGTTCCAGCTCTGCCAATAACTGTAAGATATTGCGTAAGTTGCCTCCTCACTCTGAGTCACAAATTTCCCCATCTAAAAAAAGCAAAGATCTGAGTGATTCTATTCATTCTATTGGCGGTATTTCTAGATAACCTAATATGTTCCCTGAAAATACTATATTATTTTACTTATATGTGAAATTTAAAAAATAAATCAAATGAACAAGCAAAACGAAACATATTTATAGATACAGGAAACATACTAGTGGTTATCAGAAGGGGAGGCTTAGGGATGGATAAAATAGATAAAGGAGATTAAGAAGTATAAACTTCCAGTTATACAATAAATAAGTCATGGGGATGTAATATACAGCATAAAGAATATATTCAATAATATTGTAATAACTTTATATAACAAATGGTAATTAGACTTATTGTCATGATCACTTCATAATATATACATATATCGAACCACTATGATATACATCTGAAACTAATAGGACATGATATGCCAATTATACTTTAATTAAAAAATTCTGTCATAAGCTACAAATGGATTAATCTTGACAACATTATGCTAATTAAAATAGCCATTCACAGAAAGACAAATACTAAATCATTCATCTTATATAAGGTATTTAATGTAGTCAAAATCATAGAAACACAAAGTAGAATATGACTAATAGGTGCAGATAGGAGAAGGAAATAGGGAGTTCTTGTTTCAGTTTTATAAGATGAAAAAATTCTAGAGATCTGTATTAGAAGTGTGCATTAATGTACTATATACTTAATGTGGCTAAGATGGTAAATTTTGCTATGTGTTTTATATTACAACTAGAGGCCTGGTGCATGAAATTCGTGCACTGGGGGGGGGGATATCCCTTGCCCAGCCTGCACCCTCTCCAATCTGTGACCCCTCAGGTGATGTCCAACTGCTGATTTAGGCCTGATCCCTGTAGACATCCCTCTCACAATCCAGTACTGCTGGCTCCTAACCACTTGCCTGCCTGCCTGCCTGATTGCCCCTAAACGCTTCTGCCTGCCAGCCTGATCACCCCCTAACTGCTCCCCTGCTGGCCTGATTAACACCTAACTTGTCCCCTGCCAGTCCAATCACCCCAAACTGCCCTCCTCTGCAGGCCTGGTCGCCCCCAACTGCCCTCCCCTACCTGCCATCTTGTGACAATGTGGGGGTGGCCATCTTGTGGTGGTCATCTTGTGATGACGTGGAGGCAGCCATCTTGTGATGACATGAGGGTGGCCATCTTGTGATGTGAGTGTGTGAGGGTAAATTTGCATATTACCTTTTTATTATATAGGATACTATAATAAAAGTTATGTAAATTTGACCACTTTCTCAAAATATCTTATTGTTCTATACTCATCCTTCTTCTAGTGATGATGCAAGCTGATACAATGCCTATGTGATGAGATGCAGTGAGGTGCATGATGTAGGCATTGTGACATAGCTTTAGGCGACTATACGGGCTACTTGACACAGCACTGCGATGCCTAGTCAGTCTGGTAACCAAGATGGCAGCTCAGTGACTAACTGGAGGGACATATACAGTGTGGAGATGCTGGACAAAGGGGTGATTCATCCCATGTGGAATGGAATAGGTGAGTGAGGGATTTCATCACACTACTCAGAATGGTAAGCAATTCAAAACTTATGAGTTATTTGTTTCTGGAATTTTCATCAGTTTCTATGTCAGTCAGCATCTCTGAGCCTATCAACAGGGGCCTGATCAGAAAGGCAGGGCTGATCAGCAGCCCTGGTGGAGGCCTGGAGAGAAATGGAGGCACAGCTGCTGGAGAGAAAGGGAGAGGCAAGTGCTGATCAACAGCTGCCACAGAGGCTATGCATCAGACCCTGCTTCTCTCTTCAGGCCTCTCTCTGGGCCTGATCCGCAGCCCCCTCAGCAGTCAGTGCTGGGTCACCACACCTGAAGCCTGCAGCAGTCAGTGCTGGGTCACCATGGCAATCCAGCACTGACTGCAGGACTGACTTCCAGTTGGTGGAGCCTCCGGTCATGACAGACCCAACATTTTTTTTTTTTTATATTAGGATAATAAAAACAAACATGTTTTAAAAATAAAGAAAAGAAAACCTGCTGAGCAGAAGCCAGACACAAAACAGTACATACTGTATGATCCCATTTACATGAAATTTTAGAATAGACAAAACTAAGCTATAGAGGCAGAACACAGATCAGTGGGCTGGGGGTGAAAGAGGAAACTGACTATTAAAGGCCACAAAGAAACTTTCTAGGATGATGAGAGTCATTTACCGTATATCTTCATTGTGGTGGTGGTGGCTATTTGGATATACACATTTGTCAAAATTTATCAAACTATACATTTAAAATGGGTGTGTTTTATCATATGTATATTTTACCTCAGATAAAATTGAGTTTAAAAAACCAAAAAAGGTGAAGTTTTGATAAGCCAGCTGTTCTATCTTATAGCCTAGGGCAGTGGTCGGCAAACTCATTAGTCAACAGAGCCAAATATCAACAGTACAACGATTGAAATTTCTTTTGAGAACCAAATTTTTTAAACTTAAACTATATCGGTAGGTACATTGTTATTAACTTAATTAAGGTACTCCTAAGCTGGCCTTTGCTAAAAACGTCCTCAATCTGATTGAGGTATGTTCGCTGAGGTCGACCCCTTCCAACTCTCCCATCCAAATAGACGAGTGTGGATACTTGTCTCAGATAGACGAGTGTGGATGGGAGAGTTGGAAGGGATTGACCACAGCGAACGTACCTCAAAACAATGTACCTCCCCCGCGCTGCATATCCCACTGCCCGCCTGTGCCGGGTCTCCCGTCGACCGACCAACCGACACCCCCCACTTCTTCAAAATAGACTCGCCCAGGCCAAAAACCGACTTCTGCGCATGGGCCACAAAGTTTCAATTGCACTGTACATGCGTGCCGCACGTGGTTTTTTGTGGAAGAGCCACACTCAAGGGGCCAAAGAGCCGCATGTGGCTCGCAAGCCGCGGTTTGCCAACCACTGGCCTAGGGGAACAGATATCTAAACTATTCTCATCCCCTATGGTGAACTTGCATTTTTGGAGAATTTTTTTTTTTTGAAGTTGACCTAGAGAAATCCATCACATTATGATCCTCCATTGTTATATTTCTATTATTTAGAAAAATGAGAAATGAGAAATAAATATAACCCCTACCTCATCCCTAACATAACATTTGGAAAGAATTACACATGCTGTAAAATTTATTTCTAACAAATGTCTCCACCATTTTTGTACCTGAGAAAAGTCTTAATTTTCTAGGCCTGCTTTAAAATTTTACATCTACTTATATAATACTAATACTTTTAGTTTTTACCAATTTGCATTTTTATAATCTAACAAGTCTGATTCCAAGTGATTGTATCTCCTAATAAAATAAACTATCACAATTTTTTCTGTGTTTGTTTGAAATTGTCTCCACCCATCAAAATTGGATAAACCCTCAAATCTGATCCCAAATCAGATGGTGCTTTCTTATTACAATACTAGAGGCCTGGTGCATGAAAATCGTGCATGGGGGGGTCTCTCAGCCCAGCCTGCACCCTCTCGAACCTGGAACCCCTCGGGATTGGGCCTATACTGGCAGTCAAACATCCTTCTCGCAATATGGGACTGCTGGCTCCTAACCTCTTGCCTGCCTGCTGGCCTGATTGCCCTAACCACCTCTGCCTGTCGGCCTGATCGCCGCCTAACTGCCCTCCCCTGAAGGCCTGATCACCCCTAACTGCCCTCCCCTGCCGGCCTGATGGCCCCTAACTGCCCTCCCCTGCTGGTCTGATATAATTAGCATATTACCCTTTTATTAGTATAGATTGGGAATTCAGGAGAAGGAAAGAGAATGGTAACAAGAGAATACTAAAAGATACAGAGGAGTGAGAGTAAAATAGAGGAGAACTCAATGCTTCAAAGCAGCAGAACATTTCAAAGATCATCTCTAGTCCAATTCTCCCATTTTAAAGATAATGAGACTGAGGCTCAGAGAGGGCAACAGACACTTCCACATCACACAATGAGTACGTGACATAGCTAGGCCCAGAATTAGGTTATCTGGATTCTAAAAACAGTACTCTTTGCACCGTTAATGCAGTCTGGATGAAGGTAGCCTGAAAGTTTTTACAAGAAAAGAATGGAAAAGTGGAATCAGAAGGAAACTAAGAAGCACTGGAGGGGATAATGGTACAGGAAAACAGAAGAAAAGAAAACTGGCCAGATAGTACAAGGGTCAAACCACCTTGACCCCTTTTCCTAAACAATCTCTGATCATGGGCAAACATCCTCATTTACTTCCTTGACAGTGTCTTTCCCACAGTTATGAAAAAAAACACAGGAAGATCTAAGGAAACCTATTTGGAGAAGCAAAGCTAAAGTGGGTAGGATCTCAAAATATACTTAACATGCATAGATTTCCTTCCCATCCAGAGGTGCCAGACAGACTGGGGCCAAATTCGGTTCTGTCTATGGTCAGTGACTGCCCTGAGGTTGGAAAGAGCCAGGGAATAACAAAGAGCTACAAGTTCACCTCTCAGAGATAAGAATCTTCCCCACTTATTCACCCCTCCCTCTGCTCACTGCTATGGTGTCCAGCCACAGCTTTGAAAGTCTCCTTCCCCTTTGAAACACTTTATTATTAATTATTGGGCGGGGGAGGGGGGAGGAGACAGGAGTCAATTGAGTATCAAGCCACGCTCAATTTACTAGTATTAGAATAAAGAAAAGCAAGATGAGGAAGAGTTGCAAGGTGATCAGGAGGATCAAGAGACATGATTCCAACAGTGCAGCCTAATGCTTAAGAACATAAATTAGAACATAGTTAAGAACATGAGGTAGACTGCATCCATTCAAATTATGGCTACCACTTACAAGCTGTGTGTCTAGGGCCAGTCACTCTGTTCCTTTGTGTCTCAGTTTCTTGATATGTAATAAGAAATAATAATACTTCCCTAAGAAACTGTTGGGAGGTTAAATAAGCTAATAAAATTTCTAATTTATTTGAAAAGATAAAGGCACTTCTATGTTCATTGCAGCATTATTTACAATGGTCAAGACACAGAAACAAATGAAGTGTCCCTCAATAGATGATTGGATAAAGAAGGTGTGGTACATATACACAATGGAATACTACTCAGTCATTAAAAAAGATAAAATATTGTCATTTGCAACAACATGGATGGATTTTAAGAATAGCATGTTAAGTGGAATCAGTCAGGCAGAAAAAGTCAAGAACCATATGATTTCACTAATATATGGGCTATACAATTGAAAGCAACAAGTGAACAAACAAGAAAAACAAATAAAAACTCATAGACACAGATAACAGTATGATGGCTACCAGAGAGAAAGGGGTGTAGGGATAGTAAAGAGTAAAGGGGGTCAAATATATGGTGACAGGAGAAGATTTGATGTTTGGTAGTAAACACATAATGCAATCTACAGATGATGTATGATATAATTGTACACTTAAAATCTATATAATCTTATTAACCAACTAGTGGCCCAATGCACGAAATTCATACAAGGGGCTCCTAGGGCCAGGGCAGCAGACCCGGCTCTCGTAGAAGCAGCACTGACCCTTGCAGCAGCAGCCCCAGCCGCCACGCCTGCCCTCACAGCAGCAGTCCCGCAAGGATTTCTGGAAGGACATCCGGTCTAATTAGCATATTACACTTTTATTATTATAGATGTCATTCCAATAAATTTAATAAAAAATAAAGTAAAGTATTTAAAGCAGTACCTGGCATATAGTAAACACTTAATAAATGTTAACTCATTTTCATATTCAGATCTCTGCAGGAATATTATGGGGAAAGTGAAGCTAATTATATTCTGCATGGCCCAAAGTATGGGTTTAGATTTTTAGGATTAGTGTGTGATAGCCCAGGGAGATAAGGTCTAAATTGAACATGAGGAAGATCTTTTAATAGAGTTTTCCTAAGGTGGAATAATCTACCTCCTAAGCTAGTGATGTACAACCATAAACTGGACAACTACCTGGCAAGACGGAAATATAAGAGTTAAATAAAGGAAGGACCGGGTTTTAAATGCTCTTCATAGACTCTTACCTCTAGCCAGGAGAGACTATTGTTTCATAAGGCTGATAAGAAATAGCTCATATCACCAAACAGGGAGCTGGGATCCAAGTAGAAGTGAGAAAATGCAGTCTCCATTGGAGAGAGATCTGTATGGTAGCCAGACACACCAGTGCTGCCAGCATCAAGAAATTCCACCCCTATTTAATCATTTGAGAAATCCTGAAAGAAGACAGAGAGCTCTTTGCCTATGTCTTTGCTAAAATAATCTTTGGAAAAGTACAGATAGGAAACCACATAAGTTTAGACTGGGCCTGAAGATTACAGAGCAGTACTAAGAACTAGATGTGTGAATGCCTGTTGGATATTCTTTAAAACAGATTAAAAGGAAATATTCATTTTACCAGATCAATGCCATAATACTAAATATCAGGTGCATAATTCTAGCCAGATTTCCAGAGATGCCAATAATATTTTGTGTGACTTTGGGCAAGTCTCCTCCTCTCTAGGCCTAACTGTAACCTAAGGGGATGAGACAAGTGGGCTTTAGATTGGGGTGACCATATAATATACCATCAAAACTGAGAAATCATAGTCAGTTTGTGTCAACAGGTAACACTGGGCTATACTGGGAAAACTGGGATGTATGGTCACCCTAAGGATGACATTGCAGCTCTGACCATCTAAGGCCATATAACTCTATAAGTGGGACAAGGAATCCAAATATTTTATCTTGGGATTTCAGAACAAATGTTTGACTCCTAGATGGTTGCAAGAACATTGGTGGCACTTTAAATGCCAAGTTGATAAATTGGAACCTTACTATTTAAAGGAGCTCATCCCAGGCCCCTTAGATATGTTACATTATCTACTTAGAAAAGGAAAAGGAAAAGGCAGGGTTAACTTCCTAAGATTCCCTGCTCCTTAGAGATTACAATTAGCCTGGAAATGATGTCTGAGAGTCATGAACTCTCAGAAATTGGAAAGCCCTAGATATAATCTTGTAGTCCAATGTGCTTCCACCTATTTTCTTTTTAATTTTAGTAGTTGGATCATCATTTCAAATTAGTCTCAACTCTAAACTCAATACCCTATATAATACAAGCCTAATATGCAAATTATCCCCTCTGGTGGTCATTCGACCGAGAGTTTGACCGCTTGCTATGACGTACGCTGACCATCAGGGGGCGATGCAGAACATGGCAGGCATCAGTGATGCACTGCAACCTCTCACTGGCTACCTGGAGGTGGGGATGATGGGGATGAAGGTGCAGTGAGAATGTGGGATGTCCACCAAGCTCATTCTCACTCCCTCTGCTACCCTCCCCCAAGACGCCAGGGCTGCCACACTGGGGAAGTCCCCCTCCCCCCCACTAAAAGGAGCCTGCCCTGCACCCGAGCGGCCTCTTCCAGGTGAGCAAGGCCTCAGCCGCTGGGACCACAGGGGCCGGTCGGGCTCCCCGTGAGCCCGAGGGTTCACGCAGGAGCCGGTCTGCAAGGCTGGCCAGGAGAGAGCTCACTGCCTGCCTGACTTCAGTGCGGTGCCACTGGGCAGCCCAGAGGCCTACACTGCGCCCAGCCTGCGGTGTCCAGCTGTGCTCACTGCATCTCCACATGGGCACTCGGGTGCCGTGACTCAGGTGGAAAGGGGCACACGGGGACCTGGGGGCCCAGGTGCTTCCCAGGGCCCAGAAGTCAACTGGGACCCCCCCCACTTCCATGCCAGATGCTCATGCTCAGGCCTAGGGACCACACCCATGCACAAATTTCGTGCACCAGGCCTCTAGTACAAAATAAATAAGAGCAGAACTTCTCTGGTAGAAGGAGGTGCAGGTAGAAAGACCAAATCCTGACTTACTTGGCCTCCCCTCATTCCCACATCTGAAACCCTAGAGGCCAGCATTGCACAGTTCAACAGTCTGATCTGATTTCAAAAACACCAGGCCAAATCCAAAGAGCTGGCTTTGCATCCAAGATATGTGGAATGCTGAGCACTGTGTGCAATGAGAAGAGCATTTTACAAAAAGGCAGAGAGGGAGGACAGTAGTAAAGCCTATACAAATTGAGGGAACCTCTACAAAGTTAGACAAAGACTTCAAAACAGAGACTGGGGCTATCAAATACAAGAGAAAAATAATGGATTTTGAACACCTCACCATCCCAATCACCAAGCCTCTGCTCCCACTCCACCTGCCATTCAGAGACTCAGTGTCCTGTCTTTTTGTATCCCTAAACAAAAGAAAATAAGTCCAAGAACTTCATTTTAGCTTAATCTTAAATATTTCAGCTTTTTTCCCTTTTGGGAAGAGGTCCATTAGGTTCACTAGTAGAAAATACTTGATTTTCCAAAGGATTTCTAGTTAGAGATTAGTGTTTGAGCCATCATGATTCAGATAATTCAGGGTACCACCATGAAGATGACACCTACCTTTGAGGACCAGCTAATTTCCACATTAGCCTCTTGAAATAGTGGAGAGACAGATACATAGTGGTATCCTTCCCTTGCAGGCACCACAATTTTTCTTCATAAAATCTCTATGTTCATGTTTCAACTAGTTTTACTTAACAGCTTCTCTTCTGCCTTAGAACTTTAATAAACTTCATCTATATGTATATGTAGCAAGTGCTATTTCCTGGGATCACAAAATCCTTGAATAACAAATAGGAAATCTGAGACCCCACAGAACTTTCCCAAGATCTGTCTTCCTTCAATTGTTTTTATCTTTACTCTTTCATATCATTACCAGAAAGCCTAGCATGGACTTAAAATGTCACCAGATAATAAAGTTGTTTTCTTTTTTGTTTCTTTCTTTTTATTTATTTATTTATTTTTTCTTTTTTGTTTCTTTCTTAGCTGGAGCCTCTTGCTCCCTAATTTAATTAAGCCATTAACATACAGGAGTGGGCAGAAGTAGGTTTGCAATTGTGCATACACAAAACCTGGAGTTTATTCTTATATTATTACTATTTAATAATTATTGTATTTTTAGTTTGTATTATACCTGTAAACCTACTTTTACCAACCCCTATATTATATCCAGAGAAGGATGATTAAGAGAGAGAAGGGATTTAGTACTTCAAATCTCTACATGACTGCTACAGGGAAAAGGTAGGAACTTTATTCTTTGTAATTTTTTACTTCTTTCTGAATATTCCCAGTAGTAGGGGAGTCTCCGACCCCCAAGTTAGCCCATTTCATTTGCAGCAGCTAAAATGGTTGGAATGTTCTTGTGTGTAAATGGCCCTTCAAACACTTGTAGACAGCTTTCATACAACTTCCCACCCCATCTCAAAGAGCTTTTCCTTCTCCCAGCTAAAAGTCCCTACATTTTTTTGTTCCTTAACTGAAAAAAAATTCAAGAACCCTCTCCATCCAATTTTTATCTCTTATGAAAACATTGTACCCTGTCAGTGTCCCTTTGAGAATGTGGTGCCCAAAGTCAAGCTGCAGTACACCAGGTAGAGTCTGACCAGTGAAGAAGAGAGTAGAATCTTTCTGGGTCTTTCTGTTTTTGTTTTTTTTCTAGGTCTGAATATTATTTTTTAAATATAATCAAAATATGTGTTTTACTTGCCTGTAAGTTGAATATGTCAGCAATATATGTCAGTACAAAGATCCCTATCTTTTGTCTTTTTCACAAATATGCATCTATAAGCCATGTCTTCCAATTATTTTCTTAAGGGTTTTATTTCCCCCTTTCTCTTTGGGAGGAGGAGTACCCAAAGTTACAAGCTTGTATTTATATTTATTAACATTCTCATTGCCCTTTTGAATACCAATTCTATAACTGACCATATCTTCCTTCTTTTAATTGAATATTTTCTCATTATGCCACAAATATTGTCCTCCTATACAAGCACAAAATTATTGAAGAAAATGAAGCCAACACCTAGTGTTTTTTCCTCTTTAGAAATTGTCCTCCAGACACATATCCATTCTAAAAATATATTTTATGTGTGCCCCTTAACCAGCAGTTCTGAAGCCATTCCAAACACTTACAAGCCCCCTAGGTCTAATCTTCATCTTTCTCTAACAGGAAGAGACTTTACTCAATTCCTCAGGAGACCCTAGTATTCTATTTCTCCAGCATTCCCCTTTGTTTAAATTTCAGAAATCCTACTGCAAAAAGAAACTGCATTATTCTGCCAATCCTATCTTCAGTGAACTAACAGCAGTTCTAATGATTATGGATTTCTCTTCTAGGAGTTTAGGTAATGAACTTGTAAATAATTAATCCTAGATTCTTACAAAGAGCAACAGCAAGAACAGAGGTTTTGTAATACTTTTCCTTCTTTTTGAAATACAGGACTACAACTGGCCATCTCTAGATATGTGACATCTCTGTGACTACTTAGTGAGTATTTTCAGTGATTCATTATTTCTCATCCACATGTTTTCTCAGTGCCCAGGGAAACCATTCTAGCTGGGAGACTTGCACCTAATTCCAGCAGTAAGGTGCTCTCTTTCCATCTCCAATCCACAGCAAATGTCATATTACTACCAATATTTGGTTTACTTTTTCTAATCTGGTATTGTCTTTCTTCTTGACAAAGAAGATGGAAGCCAAATACAAGTTTTTCCTCTCATTTACAATTAAAGATCCAAGGCTCAAGAGAATAAGGGAACACAGTGTATTTGTGGTAGGGCCAAGACTAAAGACCAGTTATTCAGATATCCATCTCTCTTTGAACTCTACCACAGATATATCAAAAAAAGAGTTTTTAAATGACTAACACATGATGTATTATCATCCTCATTATGTTGGAATTATCTCAATGGACCTTTAGAAGTCCTTGAGGTCCAAAGAATTTAAATAATTTGACCAAGAACATACAGTACACCTCCAGATTCTTACCGGTGATATAAAGTTTAGGTTCAACAGGAAGCCTGGAAAGAATGGGAATGGGTATTACAATTCCAAGAAGTGAAAACTGGGTGATGAAGGAAAATGCAGATGACAACTAAAAATAAGCTGTTAAGATTTTCCAGTTGTGTCTAGTGCCCACTACCTTGTCCAAATCTAGTACACATTGGGAATTGGCTGGGGAATCTTGGGTGGAAAGTTTGGCTCTGAGATTTTCTGGATACATTAGAGTCACAAGAGCTCTAAAGGCTGCAAACTAAGCCACCTCCAGACTCCAGTACAGGCAGCTAATTACGGACTGGTGCTAATTACAGTCTTGTTAGCGATTTCCACCATTTGGCCCTGTGGCAAAAGGTTGAGGATCCTCTAGGTTTTCCAGGCTGGAAAAGCAATCACTACCCAAAGCAGCAGGCACCATCTACCAGAGCAGTCACTTCACCTGTTTTTCCTTTTTAGAAAAGTGTACCAAGTCTGACCCAAAGAATGGCTGCTGCGTTTAGTTGGGGCTTTCTCTGTTTTTGTTTGTTTGTTTTTGTTTCGTGGAGTTTTTCAAAATACAACTTAAAAATATTGGGGACAGACAACTTCAAGAATTATAAACGACAACACATTTGAAAAAAAAAAAAAAAACTACACCCAAAAAAAGAAAGTAAATGGAATCCTCTGTCCCTTTCTTTTTTTCGAAGTACCCTCCACAGGTCAGAGAAAGACTACAGATGTGTCTTTTCCCTTTAATTGCTCAATTCCTCACAATTTACAGACTTAATCTTAGGAATACACTTTGCACTCTGCGGCTCCACCCGAGGAGTTATGGCTGTACAACAGAGGGGGAAATGCAACGCTCCCTGTCCTGGAATAAAGATATCACTCTCAGAGGGGAATTTTTCTAGATCTTTTGCAGCGAGTGTATGTTCTCTGTTAGGAAAGTCAGCTAAGGACTACCAACCATTACGCACAAAAATTCCCTGTCACAGGCTTGGCCACTCTCGCCCTGGGGCCTCCTAGTTTTGTGCATCCAGAACAGTTTCTCTTCGCTGGCTCACCGCAGACCACGGTAGTTTCCAGCTATAGTTGGCTGCAGGTCTGGCTCAGAGGTGCGCCTGGCAAGCCACAGGCCAATGAAGAGCTCTTATTCTCTCTGTGGCACCCCTGACCTGACTTCTTTCGCGTGAGCTGAGAGGTTGGAGCACCAGGAACACACGCAGCGCTCAGTCAGCTGTGAGACGACCAGTCGCTTACCTGAAGTCCCGAGCAGGGTGATCAGGAAGTGGAAAGCCAAGACAGTCAGGGCACCATGACCATGGCGAGGTGCAAACATCGTGGGGCACAGAGTGCAGTGCCAGGCTCTCACTTCCCCTTGAGTTATTTCGCTCCTCCTTCCTAAGAAAAAGGCAGGGAGTGGGGGATCAAGGGTTTAAGGTAAGGGATCTAAACTGTGTCCTCTGATTTCTCAACTCTGAATTCCGATCCTACCGCCCCTTCCAGGTCCCCTCCCTTGCTACTCTCTCAGCCTAGGGCCCCCCTCTTTCCCAGAGACCTCTCCTCAGGCCTCAGAGATACCAAGCTATTCCGAGCTATTCTGTGAGAAGAGCACAGTCTGGCAGGAGCTCTCGCTCTCTGCCTAACACCCTATCTCCTCCCAGGTCCACAAGTCCCTGACAACCTTTGGTGGCAGGTGAGCTGTCCAGGTTCAGAGCGCCCCTACACCGAACCTGCAACTGGGGGAGTCGATGCTGGCACAAGTACGGCTCAGCTTCTCTGAGGAGCTCCCAACTTCTTTCTGCAACCCTGTTGAGAGGAGGCGAGGCAGCAAAGTCTGTCTCTGAAGGGAGGAAGTTCAGGACAAAGGTGAGGGGGATGGGAAGGGGGGAAGAACCAGGAAAGGGAGGCTGGAGGGCAGCGTGAAAAATCCCAGAAGAGGCTAGTGCAGCTATCCAGGAGAGCGTCCCTAAGGGACTGATAGCCCTAGGGGTAAGCGCCTCAGTGTACTAGGGAGGGGGCGTCTGATGGAGCTGCATTTCCCTTTCCTCCTTTCAGGAGCTCACCAGTTCCCTCCCCCAGGCTGACTTCTTGGCCTGAGTTTGGTACGGTATGTATCCGGGAAGGATGTGGGGGGTTCTTTGGGCAGGGAGAGGAAACACAGACGTCAGCGCAAGTGCTCCCCAAGGAGAACAGTTCTGGAGTTGGCTTCAAGCCTTCTGAGGCAGGAGATTACTGTCTGTTCAGAAGGTGAGGGCTGGGGCAAATGGGTACCGCAATCTGCTTTGGCTAGGCTGGGTAGGAACAGACAGAGAAAACAGCACTCTGAAGGCTGGAGAGGTTATGAGCATAGATTCTATTGAAGTAATTGGCAAGCAGCAAGGGACATGTGGTTGGAAGTGTTGGGGACTACAATGAGTGGAGAGTCCCAGACTTCATGAGCCAGATGGATCCCTTACAGATCTCTAATCCTAAAGCTCTGTGATACAAAAGAGGATATTGAGGCACAAAGAGGTCATTTGCCTTTCCTTGGGTAACCTGGCAAGACAGAGTGGATACCTGGACCAGAATGAATCTTTTTAATTCCTTTACTCCTCTCTCTTCCCCATGAAGGGAGATTGGGTTGTGGAAAGAGGAGAGTGGGATGTACACTGCCTCTGGGAACTTGGGGGAGAAGGAGACACCCCAGACTGACACTCTACTTCCACCTTCCTCTTCCTCGATTCCTTGAAACTGTGGAAAGAAAATCCAAGCAGCCACCTGAGTCCCTCACAAAGCTGGACTTGGGAAACAAGGGTTCTGCTCCACACACCATTATTCTCCCTGGCAGGCTGCTGGCCAAGAGAAACTGAATCAGAGAAAGAATAAATAACTGACCTCAGATCTCACACCTAGGAAGTGGTAGGCCTGGATTCGTACTTAGATTTGCTTGATTTCAGAGCTCACATTCAAACCATTGAGATTATACATGTGAAAGTATTTTACCAATGTAAAGAACTAATAAAACCAGAAGCCTTTCAGGAGTTTCTCAATCTAACCCTTTAATTTTATGCAGATGGAAAAACAGAAGTACAGAGAAGGGAAAGGACATGTCCAAGATCACTCAGTGACTTAATGACAAGGCAAGGCTAGAACTGAGAGACCTTGCAGCTTAATCCAGGGCCCTTCCTATTGTAACATGCTTCAGTTCTCAGCTTTGTCTCTCATACAGAAAATAGTTTGTAATTATTCCATTGGGAATTATTTTATGAGTCTCCATTTTGATGCTTACACTAGGAAGTGGTGGCCAGAAAAGGGTTGTGTACAATGAGCTAGATTGTAAAACCAGAGGGAAAATTGAAAGGACTCAGTGAGATATGAGATGGGTTGAGAAGCAGAAATCAAAGCCAGAGGAGAACATGGCAGAGATCATTCACATTATTATGGATTCAACATGGAGAAAGCCTGCTTGTGAAGTAAAACCAAGAGGCAGTCCCTTCCTTTGCCTCTGGAGAGATTGTGTGGTGATGCAGAATTATCCCAGACTAAATTAGCTGTCTCCTCTATCTCCTCTTCTCCCCAGCTGCCAAAAGGTCTGTCATACTTGTTAAATTATAAGTAATTAAATAAATAAGAATAAATTTTGGAATGATTTTATTTTTATTTATTTTTTTAATTAAATCTTTATTGTTCAGATTATTACAGTTATTCCTCTTATTTCCCCCCATAGCTCCCCCCCCCCCGGTTCCCGCCCCCCCCCCCACTGTCCTCATCCATAGGTGTA
>NW_005370982.1:173284-181469 GCF_000412655.1 Myotis brandtii
TCCTCAGTCCTACCCTAAGAGGCCCCGTGTCTCAGTGTCCTGGTAATCGCTGCAAGCACCTCTGAGAGAAAGCCGCCCTCAAGCTCCGACCGGTGCCAGACAGTCCAGTTTCTCCCCGTATGAGTCTGGGTCCCCAGAGACTCACCCGGAACTGGAGTTCAGAGCAGTCGGGAGCTTGTGTCTCCCTCCCGATTGAAAAACACAGCCGAGTCCTCAGTTGCCAGCCCTTTCCGCATGCACCTCCGTACCTCTGCACTCTACTTCCACACCTCCTCCGAGTCTCAGTGTGCTTTTCTCTTTCCTTCTAGTTGTAGAATTTCCACTCAGCCAGCCTTCCTGTGGTTCTGGATGATGTCCATTTTGTCTTTTAGTTGTATTTTTGAAGTGGTTGTGTGAGGCAGCAATTTCTGGTATTTACCTATGCCGCCATCATGGTTTCTTCCTTTTTGGTTGTTTTGGAATTATTTTAATAGAACATGTTATGCTAGAGATAAATAAAGTAAATGAGAGTGGCCTGAAGAGGAATGGCAGACTGTAATCATGCCTGATTTACGTTTTCAAGGAGATCTAAATAGCTATCCCATAACGAACAGATAACACTTCACCATAACCCCAAGAGATACTCTGGGCTATGATTATGTTTCTCTTTAGCTAGAGATAGCAGCACAAAAAAGGAAGGCATTTCAAGGTGACATTCAAAATGAGGAATATTTGGGAGATGGGTGACATAGGTTCATGATGAAACTCACACAACTGACCTACTAGTGTCTTTGCAATCAAGAAGAAGGCAAGCAATAAATGTAAGACCTGAAACCATAAAACCCCTACAAGAAAAAAATAGGCAATAAGTTGTTTGTCATTGGTCTTAGCAATATTCTTTTTTGGGCCTGTCTTCTAGGGCAAAGACAACAAAAGCAAAAATAAAGAAATGGGACTACAAAGCTTTTGCATCAAACTACAAAGCCTTTGTATCACATCAATAAACAAAGGGGCAACTATTGAATAGGAGAAGATATTTGCAAATGATATATCCAATGAGGGATTAATATCTAAAATATACAAAAAACTCATATAGCTCAATATAAAAAACAAGCAGTCAAATTAAAAAATGGACAGAGGAGGTCTTAACCTGGGGCCACCATATATATATATATATCACCTAATAATAGACAAACATGTAAATTAACCATCCCTCTGTTATGCTCACCAGCCAATCAGGAGAGTATGCAAATTAACCAAAAAAGGATAGCGGTTAATTTGCATATGTAGGGGCGAAGCAGCAGAGCGAGGACTGAAGGCTCCATCTGGAGCGAAGGCCTGGGTCCCGGGTGCTGGAGGAAAACTGGTGCCGGCAGCCAGGGGAAGGGAAGGTCTATTGCAAGAATCTCTTCATGCAACAAGCCTTAACCTGGGGCCACCACTGATATATATATATATCTATTGAAATCATGGGGGTGATTAACAAAACTCAGAAAAATTGACCAGTGAGAAAAAAAAAAGAATGTGGATGGAACCCCAGATAATATTAAAGAGGTTCAACAGGTGTTATCTTGAGTACAAGAAATAAAATTCATGTCTGCCTCAAGATAGGTAAAGGCTTTTAAAAGGCAATGGTATTTCCTACTTGTTAGTTTCACCTCATTTGCTTGCCTCTGCCCAACACATATTTCACAAATTCATTCATTTGTACTCTTAAATAAATTATCTCCTTAGTGTACTAGTCATACCTTTTCTATCTGCATGTTAAAGATTCAAAAATCTGTACCTTGAGCCTAACATTTTATCCTGGGTTTCAGTACTACATATCCAAATGTCTACTTAACATCTATATTTGGATGTCACATAAATGCCTCAAAATCTGCACGTACTGATGAGTGACTACTTAATGGGGCTACTTAGGGTTTCCTTTGGGGGTGATGAAAGCATTCTGGAACTAGGTAGTGATGGTTGCACAAGACTGTGAATATACTTAATGTCACTGAACTGTACACTTTAAAATGGTAAAGTTAACTTAATGTGTATTTTACCACAATAAAAAAAATTACATTTAAAAAAATGGACAGAGGACATGCATAGACACTTCTACAAAGAGGGCATACAAATGGCCAACAGACACATGAAAAGATGCTCAAAATTACTAATCATCAGGGAAATAAAAATCAAAACCACAATGAGATATCAGAGCACACCTGTCAGAATGGAACTCATCAATAAATCAACAAACAAGTTTCAGTTACGATGTGGAGAAAAGGGAACCCTCGTGCACTGTTTGTGGGAATGCAGATTGTTTCAGCCACTATGGAACACAGTATGCAGTTTCCTCAAAAAATTAAGAATAGAACTATCATAACCAGCATTTCCACTTCTAGGTACTTATCCAAAGAAATCAAAAACACTAATTTGAAAAGATATATGCACCCCTGTGTTCATTGCAATATTACTTATACTAGTCAAGATAGGAAGTAACCTAAGTGTCCATCAATATTTGAATGGACAAAAAGCTATGGTACATATAAACAATCCTATATAATAAAAGGCTAATATGCAAATTGATTTAACGGTGGAACGACTGGTTGCTATGATGCACACTGATCACCAGGGGGCAGAAACACACAGGAGCTGCCCCCTGGTGATCAGTGCACTCCCACAGGAGGAGCGCTGCTCAGCCAGAAGCCCTGAGCTGGGCTCATGGCTGGTGAGTGCAGCGGTGGTGGCGGGAGCCTCTCCCACCTCCATGACAGCTCTAAGGATGTCTGACTGCTGAGCCTTTCCTGAACAACTACTGGGTTCTAGGTGTTAGGCCTAATCATTACTCTGGGGATATAGAAGTGAGCAAAATACAACGCTTACCTGGAGATACCATTTACTAGCCAGGACAAGCATTTTGGCAAAAAGCACTGCAAATGGTCTCAAGTTACAAATGGGATTGCATCCTGGTAAACCTATTGTAAATAGAAATTATCATAAGTCAAAAATGTATTTAATAAATCTAACCTACCAAAAATCATAACTGAGCCTGCTCACCTTAAACATGTTCATTAGGGCACAGCTGGACAATTATCTTGAGTTTCATCTCAAGAGTAATTGTGTTCTTTGTCTTTCCACCAGAAGCAGGGGACACAAAAAGTAGACATAATGACATGGGAAAACCCAAAACACAATATCCAAGAAATGGTGGCAACACAGTACGATGTAGCGTACTGATTGTTTATCCTTGTGATCACATGACTGACTAGGAGCTGTAGCTCATTGCCACTGCCTAGAATTACAAGAGAGTATCAAACCAAATATTACTAGCCTGGGAAAAGATCAAAATTGGAAATATGGACTGGGGGGATGAGAAAAGACAAACCACAGAATTTACATATTTATATGCATAGCCCATGGACACAGGCAATAAAGGAGTGAAGACCTTAGGGGTTGGGTAGGGGCTTGGAGGAGGGGGGCAAACAGGGGGGAATGGGAGACATCTATAATACTATCAACAATAATAATACATATTTGAAATATATTAGAAGTATGGTTTCTTCTGAATGCTTTATTGCTTTTACACCATCACAAAATCATAACTTGAACCATCATAATTCAGCGACTGTCATTTTTTGCCTTTCCTTCTTATACAATAATAAACTTTTGGGGCAGGGCACATAGCAGCCCAGAATAATACAGACTACTTCCCAGCATCTTTTGTAGATAGGATAATTGTGTGGCATTTTTGGAGCAATAACATGTGAGCATTTATGTATACAGCTTTCAGGTAATGCCTTAAAAGGAAGAGGTATATCTTCCTTCTTGTAACTCTTTCCCCTTCTCTCTGACTGGTGAGCCATATTGGTGAGGCATTCAGATATGAGAAAACTTGTAGAGATGGTAGAGCAAAAGATAGAAGGATGAGCTTATGGATTAGAGCCATCCAATCAGATCTGAACTGTTCATGACTAATCAGTATCTCTATTGATATATGGCCAGATAATTCTTTGTGGTACATTATAAGATTTTTTTCAACATTCCTGGCCTCTAATCACTAGATGTTACTAGAACTTCCTGCTCCAAGAGCCATCTCCAGACAAATATCTCCTGGGGACCCCTCATTGAGAACTACTGCTCTAGACTCTTATTTAAGAGAAAAATCAACTTCTATCTTATTTAGGCCAGTATTAAATTGGGTTCCTGTCACACATAGATACAGAAAAGAAATTGATGGTTGCTAGATGGGAGGGGGAGGTAGGGATCTGGATGAAAAAGTGAAGGGATTAAGAAGTACATGTTGGTTGTTATAGAATTCTCATGGGGATATAAAGTATAGCATAGGAAATACAGTCAATAATATTGTAATAATTAGGTATGGTGCCAAGTGGGTATTAGAAATAGTAAGGGATCACTTTGTAAAGTATATGCTTGTCTAACCACTATGCTGTACACCTGAAACAAATATAAAATAATATTGAATGTAAACTATAATAGAATACATTAAAAAATGGGTTCTTGTAGTAGCAACTGATGCCCTAACATAGGCTTGTAAACCAATCATGACAAGACAATGTGGTGAGTCTGAGCTTTTTTGAAAAAAAAAGAGAATAAATTAAATGTTACCATGTGATCACTGCTAAAACAGAGGAATGGACAAAATACTGCCTGAGGAATTCAAGAAAAGTTTCAAATCAGATATGACTTTTGGGGGGGGGGGGCTTGAAGACCATGTAATAAAAATACATTTATTAGGAAAAGGAAACAGTATTTGCAAAAATATAGAAACCTGAGATGTCAAGCCACATCAGGGAAATGTCAGAAGTTTGAGGATAGATAGGTGGTTCTGAAACCTGGATGTACATTAGAACCATCTAAGGAGATTTTCAACTACATTGCTTTCCAGTCCCCATCCTAGACTAATGAAGACCATGTAATAAAAATACATTTATTAGGAAAAGGAAACAGTATATGCAAAAATATAGAAACCTGAGATGTCAAGCCACATCAGGGAAATGTCAGAAGTTTGAGGATAGATAGGTGGTTCTGAAACCTGGATGTACATTAGAACCATCTAAGGAGATTTTCAACTACATTGCTTTCCAGTCCCCATCCTAGACTAATTATGTGAGAATCTCTGATAATGGGGCTGAGACAATGCTTTTTCTTAAAAATACTTTCCCCATCCCTACCCAGCTAGGACTAGAGGACAGGAAGTGTAAATAAGGGTTGGGATGGGAAATGGATGGAGACAAGGCTGACAGACTAGGATGGAGCCAAACTTGGCAAAACAATGAAAAATTTAAAGCAAGTGAATAAAAAAGTGACTTGTTTTTAATGCTGTCCACTCAGGGGACAAGTAGCAAAGAGACTGAAGGTGAGGTGAGCCATGTAGGAGGCTGAAGCAGTAGTCCAGGTAAACAGAAGAAGTAAAGTCAGAGAGCCATTGCTAAGATCCATTCTATATGATTTGGTGAACAATTGTGTCTAGTAAGGACTTGTGAGTAGATCAATAGAGAGATATAGTGAAGAAAGACTGAGATATCTGGCTTGGGCAATGACTGATAGTGACACCATTCATTGAGCACAGTTTCATGCAGGTTGGGCTTAGCTGAGACAGTGTAACCAGTGTCATCCAGATAGAGCCCTCAATTTTGCTACAGTCTTTATTAAGGAACACTTAATAAATTTAATTTTAATTTAAATTCTTTATTGTTTAAAATATTTCATGAGTCTCCTTTTTCTCCCATTGACCTCTCCCCAGCCACTCCCACCCCCCAGCACAAGTTCTCACCCCGGTACTGTCTGTGTCCATTGGTTATGCTCATATGCATGCATGCAAGTCCTTTGGTTGATCTCTCACCCCCTCACCATCCGCCTTCCCTCATAACTTGGACAGTATGTTCGATTCTTCTATGATTCTGGTTCTATTTTTTTAAATTTTGTTTTATTGCTTAAAGTATTACAAAGAGTATTACATATGTCTCCTTTTTTTTTCCCTTGACCTTCCCCCAGCCTTCCCTATCCCCCAGTGTCTTGTGTCCATTGGTTATGCTTATATGCATGCATACAAGTCCTTCGGTTGATCTCTTACCCGCTGCCACCCTCCCCAGCCTTCCCACTGTAGTTTGACAGTCTGTTTGATGCTGCTCTGCCCCTGTATCTATTTTTGTTCATCAGTTTATGTTGTTCATTATATCCCACAAATGAGTGAGACCATGTGATATTTATCTTTCTCTGAATGGCTTATTTCTTTTAGCATAATGCTTTCCAGTTCCACCCATGTTGTTGCAAATGGTAAGAATTCCTTCTTTTTTAGAGCAGTATAGTATTCCATTGTTTAGATGTACCACAGTTTTCTAACCCACTCATCTGCTGATGGGCACTTAGGCTGTTTCCAAATCTTAGCTATTGTAAATTATGCTGCTATGAACATAGGGGTGCGTATATCCTTTCTGATTGGTGTTTCTGTTGCAGGAAGCCACCGTTTGCCAATATGTCAGTGCACCAAGGAATGCGGAAGGGCAATGGACCTTGGGTGTTAGCAGGGCTGACACTAAGCACCGATTGTTGAGATAGTGGTGGCTTAAGGCAATTCCCTAACCTGATAGTCCTTTTACTGCTTACGAAACTTTACCTTTGATATGCTTGTATGCATTGCTAGAGGTCAAGATGTGTATCTAAAACTGAATAAAAAGCAGACAGGACCCAGTTTCAGGGGTGCCTCTTCAAGAAAGAGGTCTCCACCTGGCCCCCATGCCTTCTAAATTCATATTTCTTGTATAGCATTTTCATTTGTGCGTTGGCCCCTCCTTCAGATCCTGAACCCCGCTGTGAAGGTTGCAGCATCTGCCACCTCAAACAGGAAAATGGAGAAGATCCACCCGAGTGAAAAATGAAGTGAAAAAGGAAAAGTGGAAATTCACCAGAAAGGTGGGAAGTTCACTGTTTACAAAACCCATGCCAGCTTCGGAGTCCTGACCTTAAGTGGATGGGAACGTTTTTGGAATCAGCCAGGTTATAATGGGGAAGAATTTGAGTAAAAGGCAAAAACATCATTGTAAATTTTTAGCTTGCATGCTCAAGGATAAAGGAATTAAGGTGTAAAAAGGTACTCTCTTAAATATGGCTCAAGGAAAACAAATGCCCTTGTCATCTTTAGCTATGTGGGCTCTTGTTCAAACTGCATTATGCCCACTTCATATTGGGATCAAAAGTCTGTAACACCTAAGGCCCCGGATGCTCCACCTCTAGTGTGGGAAGGCTCATCAACTGGAGAAAATGGGGCTAACAGTCCTTATACAAAAGGACTCTAATGCTTTGTTTGAAAATTACCATATGACGCCTTGGGACTGGCAGATTTTAGCTAAAACAATTTTAGACGCCAATCAGTGCTATGGAGAGCAGAATATGATGAGAACAACAGGCTAATATCTGGGCTGCATCTGGCTGTAAGACCCAGGCAATGTAAAACATCTGAAAGACCTATGAAAAGAATGCTGATTTATTAAGTCTTGTCTATGTGTTATGCGCGCTTGTCTATTGATTGTTGTTTTATCTGTCTTTCTTGTTTGGTTTAATTTGTTTACTGTTAGTCTATTAAGCATGCCTTTAATTTCTCTTCATAAAAAAGAAACAAAAAAAAAAAAGAAACAATAGGTGACCAGGCCATTACTAAATTTCCCCAGAGCAAACAGGATGTGGGGATGGGGAGAAAGAATATGAACGGTACATGTGGCCAATAACACAGGTCCTAGGAAAATTCCCTAGACAAAGGGGAGGTAACTAAAAAAGGCCAGCCCATTAATTACTAGGTCTCTTGGTGATCTTGCAAAATGGATGCCCACTCTTGGGAGTGTTATTAAAAGTCTCATTTTCATCATGTTTTTGTTTCCTAGTCTGTCATTTGAAATGTAAATAAATAAGCCATTTCTCACAAATTGGAAACACGTCCGTGGAAGGGAAAAGGCTAGTTTAAGAGGGAGGTGCCCCACCCAATTTTGAGTGGCCTCTTGGCCTAAACCCCATCTCTTCACATATGCTATAGAACAGGCAAAAAAAATTAATTCAGCCTCTGTTTTTCTTTAGAAGATGGCAAAAAACGACACAAGAAAAATATACAGGCTGTGTTTGGGCAACAAGATTAGTGATTCCATAATAATGGATAGTTCTTGAATAATAATGGACCGCATTCCAAGGTTGCCTCCCAGGTCCTGAG
>NW_005370982.1:182672-183834 GCF_000412655.1 Myotis brandtii
TCGGGGGACATCTGTACTTCATGGGTCAAATGTATAAGTTTTGCTTACTTGCTTTTTCAATAAATGTGTCTACTTTAATTACTTAATAAGTTAGCTTTTCACAATATAATCAAGGTCTCATATAAACTCAGTTCTATGAGAAACCAATATTTTATAAGCAATTTTTTCTAACAAAGCCTAAAGTAAAATTTGCATACATATGTAAATGAACACTAGCCAAAATGAATGCTGATTAAAAGTAAATTTAAGCTTAAAAAGGAGAAATTTTAAAATCTTTTCTGATACTGTTTACAAATTAAACTAAAAGTTATTATTCAAGCATTAAATCTCACCATTAATGAGACACCATAAGTAAAAAGAAAGTTACTTTACTTGAGGTGTATGCATTGCAGTATTGGCCAGCATGTTTTTCTCCTACCTGTTTTTCTAAAGAGCAACCAAGTTGGTTGTTCTCTTTAAAAGAAAATAAAAGTCTTTAATGTAGCAATTTATGGCAAACCCACAGGAAAAGCAAACTTTAGCAATGTTTACCCAATTAAAAAGAAACTCCCTCAATGTGGCTTAAAAATTGCTCCGAAAAAGGTACAGAAAGAAATGCCCTTCAAATATCTAGGAACCATGATTGAAAATCAATGTATTAGGCCTCAAAAGATAGAAATACAAAAGAATTGCCTTAAAACCTTAAATGACATTTAGAAATTATTAGAGGACATTAATTAGTTAAGACCATATCTATAAAAATTTCTACGGGAAAAATGAAAAATTTATTCAATATACTTAGGGGTGACTCTAATCTTTCCTCCCCTCGAACATTAACAGATGAAGCTAGGAAGGAGTTACTAAGAATTGAGCAGGCAATCTCCTCAGCCCAAGTAGCACGGGTACAGCCTGAATTGCCTTTATTAGGACAGATTAATCCTACTGAAAATAGTCCCACTGGAGTCATTTTCCAAAATAAAAACTCTCCTACTATTATTGAGTGGGTCCATCTAGGGCATCAATCTTCTAAAACTGTGATTAAATATATAGAATTCATGGCTCAATTAATATCTCAACTCAGAAAACGCTTCAGGCAGCTTAGAGGAGAAGAACCCCAATACATCTACCTTCCCCTCACTGGGAAGCAATTAGAAATGTTATTTCAGACTGATTTGAATTGGCA
>NW_005370982.1:184245-202285 GCF_000412655.1 Myotis brandtii
TTATACTATTTAAACAGGTACAGCGAATTGTACAGCAAAGACAATATCCATTTTATATTACTCATATTAGGGCTCATACCACCCTGCCAGGTCCTTTAACAAAAGGAAATGCATATGCCAATCAGTTAATTGTTTTATTACACCAGGCAAAAAAAATTATCAAGGAATGTCCCACTTATATGTTACATCTGCCTCAAAGGCCTAATACAGGAATTAACCCTCCAGGATTGATAAGGGACCATATCTGGCAAATGGATGTAACCCATTATACTACTTTTGGATGCCTTAGGGCATTGCATGTATCTGTAGATACCTTTTCAAAGGCCCTATGGGCCATTGCATCTACAGGGGAAATGGAAAAATAGGTCATTAATCATTGCCTAACTACTTTTGCCATCATAGGAATTCCAAAAATTATTAAAACTGACAATAAACCTATATACACAAACTCATTTCCAGCAATTTTGGAAAAATTCAACACATTACAGGAATACCATACAATTCCCAAGGGCAGGCAATTATAGAACACCAACATCAGCGGCAAAGTCCCAACTTGAAAAACAAAAAAGGGGCAATAGTGATGCTGGAGAAATCTCCTGTAGATAGACTACACCAAGCCTTAATTACTTTAAATTTTTTCACTTGTAAAACTGTTGGCAAGACACCTATGGAATTACACTTATGTCAGAATAAACCAAAGGAAAATGGTTTGGTTAGATGGAAAGATCTTGAGTCTGGTTTATGGAAGGGTCCTGATCCTTTGTTAACCTTTGGTTGAGGATATGCTTGTGTATTTCCAGAAAACTCCTCCAAGCCTGTGTGGATTCCTGCAAGGAACATTAAACTTCAACATGAATCCAAGAGAGGAACTGACCAGACTAATGAGGACCTTGCACCTGGAGCCTCACCCTGTACCTGTGGCTGCAGACAATTGACTACTCCAGCCACAGATAGCAGTAGCCTCAAGCAACACGCTGAAGATGAGGAATGGGAGGAGAATGAGACAGACAAGAAACAGTCTAGAGATGACCTGGGGGATGGCAAAGAAGACAGCTCAGAAAACTGAGTGAGTTTGTGAGGAAACAAGAACCCTGAGAACATCTGAGAATGTTTTCCTTTCCATGCTAGCAGTCACCAGTTGTGGTACAGTGCAGGTTGCCCTGGACAAAGCCAGAGAAGGCCGGACCTGATTGTCATTGCCCACTGTTTGTCCACCATCCAGAACTCGAATATCATTGCTGTCGTGTCACAGAGGACAGTGATTGAGAAGGGGACCCATAAAGAACTGATGGCCCAGAAAGGAACCTACTACAAAAAGGACATGAAAGAACTCAATCCTTTTCATTGGATCTCCCTACATCTGCCTCTTAGCATAATCACTATTGTCTGTCTCATTCTTATTCTTATGTTTATTTCTAGTCTGCAGATGCAGAATGAATAGTCTTAAAGGACTCAAGCCCTACAGATGGCATACACATTTCAAGATTTATTAAGAAAACAAATGCCAATATGTCATTGCACCAAGGAATGCGGAAGGCCAATGGACCTTGGGTGTTAGCAGAGCTGACACTAAGCAATGGTTGTTGGGATAGTGGTAGCTCAAGGCAATTCCCTAACCTGATAATCCTTTTACTGTTTACCAAACTTAACCTTTGGTATACCTGTATGCATTGCTAAAGGGCAAGATGTATATCTAAAACTTAATAAAAAGCAGACGGGCCCAGTCTTGGGGGTGCCTGTTCAAGAAAGAGGTCTCCACCTGGTCCCTCATGCCTTCTAAATTCATTTCTTGTATAGCATTTTCATTTATGTGTTGGCCCCTCCTTCGGATTCTGAAGCCCGCAGCAAAGGTTGCAGCATCTGTTTTCTTGGGATCTTTTACTAGCACTCACTTGCCTCATTCAATTTTTTTAAATTTTTCCTTATTGTTGACAGTATTACAGATGTCCCCCATTTTTACCCCATTACCCCCTTCCACCCAGTTCCCACTCCTCCCAGGCCTTCATCACACTATTGTCTGTTTCCATAGATTATGCATACATATACTAATAAAAGGGTAATATGCTAATTAGACTGGACAGCTTACAGATGACCTTCTAGATGTCCTTCCTGACAAAGCAGCCCGGTTGAAGCCGCCCACCCACAGTCTCAGGCGCCAGCGGCTGCGGCTGCAGCCCGGAAGAGGGAGAAGCCGCCCTCCCCGTGGTCCCAGATGCCTGCAGCTGCGGCTGCAGCCCGGGCAAGCCGTCCTCCCCCAGTCCCTGGTGTCTGAAGCTGGCCATAGGGAGGGAAGCCTGGGTCCCGGGTGCCTGCAGCCAGCCAGAGGAGGGAATCCTGGGCCCTGGGTGCAGGGCTGAGGCAGAGGTGGTTATGGGCAATCAGGCGGGCAATCAGGCAGGCAGGCAGAGGTGGTTAGGGGTGATCAGGCAGGCAGGCAGAGGGGTTAGGGATGATCAGGCAGGTAGGCAGGTGAGTGGTTAGGAGCCAGAGGTCCCGGATTGCGAGAGGCATGTCCGACTGCTGGTTTAGGCCCGATCCCACAGTCGGACATCCACTGAGGGGTCCCGGATTGGAGAGGGTGCAGGCAGCAGGGCTGGACTCCCCCTCCTCCTGCCCCATGCACGAATTTCATGCACTGGGCCTCTAGTATGCATATAAATTCTTTGATTAATCTCTGCCTGAATAACATCAACTTTTTAAAAGCACCTACTGTGTTTCAGGCCTTCCACTAGGCTCTATTGTGGGGGAATACAGTAATGAATATGATACTTTAGCCTTTCAAGGTGTTCACATTTTATTAGAGGACACAGCCATATGAAAAATAATTTAACATACTAATATATTTGTCAAACTATTTTTAATGCAAATCATAGTAAAAACATATTTTATATTGTGGCCCAGTACACACATACATTTGTATATCATTAAAACAGAAGTTTTATAAAATAATACTTACACTTACCATATGTTATGGACCCTGTTATTTTTCCATTCTATTCTATTTCTTGTGTTGTTTTTAAAGCTGGGTACCAATATATTGAATCTCTTCATAACCCATTAACTGAAGTCAAAAAACACACTTTAAAAAATACAATTAAATTGTATCAATAAAATAATGCAAAGAAAATGATGGCATCCTTTACTGAAAAGGAACGTTTAATTTTTTTTAAATGGAGGCTTCAGAGGAGAAGTTTCATTTTATGGAAAACTTGAAACATGAGTAGGTGTTGAGCAGCAGAAAGAGGCTAAGAGCATTCTTGCCAAAAAACAAATAAAAGCATAGAGATTACAAAGCATTCTGGGAAAGGGCAAGAAGTATTGTATTGCTGGAGAAAGGGCTGTAATAAGAGATGAACCAGAAAAACCTAGCTTTAGGCCAAATTATAAAAAAACTTTGGAGAATGGGAAGTTAGACCAGGAGGTGGGTTTGAGTAATCAGGTAAAATGATTGATTTTCAAATTTTTGTTGTTGTTGTTGTTGTTGTTGTTATTTGGTGGTTATATATGTATATATGTTTGTTAAGTAAATATGTAGTTAAAAGAACTACAAAGGGTTATTTTAAAAGTGTGCATTTGAATGGCTTTCTATGGGGCCACTCATTCTTTTTTGTTTTAACTTATCTATATTTATTTTTAAAATTCTTTTTGTTGAAAGTATTACATATGTCCCCTTTTCCCCATTGTCCTCTCCCAGCCAGCCCCTGCCCCCCAGCCCAGGCCTTCACCCCCTATTGACTGTGCCCATTTTCTTATGCTTACACGCATACAAGTTCTTTGGTTGATCTCTTAATCCTCCCCGCACCACAGACAACCTCCCCTGACTTCCCTCTGAGGTTGAAAGTCTGTTCCATGCTTCTATGTCTCTGGATCTATTTTTGTTCATCAGTTTATGTTGTTCATTATATTCCACAAATGAGTGAGATCATGTGATACTTACCTTTCTCTAACTGGCTTATTTCACTTAGCATAATGCTCTCCAGGTCCATCCATGCTGTTGTAAATGGTAAGAGTGCTTTCTTTTTTACAGCAGCATAGTATTCCATTGTATAGATATACCACAGTTTTTTAATCCACTCATCTGCTGATGGGCAGTTAGGTTGTTTCCAAATCTTAGCTATTGTAAATTGCACTTCTATGAACATAGGGGTGCATATATTCTTTCTGATTGGTGTTTCTGGTTTCTTGAGATATAGTCCTAGAAGTGAGATTACTGGGTCAAATGGGAGCTCCATTTTTAATTTTTTGAGGAAACTCCATATTGTTTTTCACATTTGCTGCACCAGTCTGCATTCCCACCAGCAGTGTACAAAGGTTCCATTTTCCCTACATTTTCGCCAGCATTTGTTGTTTGTTGATTTATTTTTTTAAAAAATATATTTTGTTGATTTTCTACAGAGAGGAAGGGAGAAGGACAGAGAGTCAGAAACATTGATGAGAGAGAAACATTGATCAGCTGCGTCCTGCACACCCCCCACCAGGGATGTGCCCTCAACCAAGGCACATGCCCTTGACCAGAATTGAACCTGGGACCCTTCAGTCCACAGGCCGACGCTCCATCCACTGAGCCAAACCGGTTAGGGCAGTTTGTTGATTTATTGATGATAGCCATTCTGACTGGTGTGAGGTGGTACCTCATTGTTGTTTTGAACTGCATCTCTGGGATGATCAGTGACTTTGAGCATTTTTTCATATGCCTCTTGGCCTTCGGTATGTCCGCTTTCAAGAAGTGTCTACTTAGGTTGTTAACATAAAAACATTCAAACCTGTAAATAATTTTTGAGTTTATTTGAGCCAAACTGTGTACAATTGCTGGAAAGCAGAATCTCAACGGATTGAAATAACGCTCAGAGAATGGTGGTTTTTCACCTTGTTTTATAAATTACATCAAAGGAGAAGATGTAAGTGGGTTACATGAAATCCATTGGTGATAGATTAGGGAGGCAGGAGAGAGCAAAGTAGGGGGAAGGAACCTCTGAAATTGGATAAAAAATAAAATGATAGACACATACTTCTTTTACTTAGGTGGGTGCAGGATAGTAAACAGTCAACAATTAACATGATAAGAATAACAATGAAGGAATTTATGGTCTCTGTCTGTCCTGGTTCCCAGGTGCATTTGGTTGTGCCCTGAGGGGTCCAGAAAAAAGGGAAATTACAAGTTACCCTGACATTTCAATGATATATTATTGTAGATGCAAAAAACACAAAAATCTCAGTTAAGGTAAAGATTGACCTTGTCAGGGAAGATACTGGCCTCAGGGGTGACTACCCACCAGAACTGCTTTTAGTTAAAGTTTAATTTCAGACCATCCTTTGTGGCTACTCTAGATCTTTGAGTTTGCGAGACTGCCATGCAGGCCCTCCCTGAGTTTGTCAGGTTAGCATCTGGCCCCTTTTGTCCACAAAGTCCTTTGCCCATTTTCTAGGACAATGGAAACTAAGGAGAAAATAAACAAATGGGACTACATCAAAATAAAAAGCTTCTGCACAGCAAAAGAATCCATCAACAAAATAACAAGGGAGCCCACTGCATGGGAGAACATATTTGCCAATATTACATCTGATAGGCGTTTAATCTCCAAAATTTATAGCGAATTTATACAACTTAACAAAAGGAAGATAAGCAATCCAATCAAAAAATGGGCAAAGGACCTAAATAGACACTTCTCGAAAGGGGGCCACACATTCTTAATTTCTTTCCAGTTTCCAGAAATCTCTTTCAGTCCATTTCTATCACCATCTTGGTCTCTGTGAGCATTTGAGTTTATAGTCCACAGTAGAATGTCAGATCATCATAAAATTTAATTAAAGAACTATCCATCAGATAGTTTATTATAAAGGTAAGTAATGGCTGTAATGTGAGGATGAACAGGTAAAAGGAAAATTGGAGGCAAAAAAAGAAGTGGCCAAGTTGTAGCAGATTTTCAACAAGAGATAAAGAGAGCAGATATGCAGTGATTCTGATAGTTTATCAACACAAATGACCAGGACATTTTTATTGTTTGTTTTTTGTTTTGTTGGTGGGTAATTAATTAGTCCATTTTAAGTCATATTGTCTTTTAAAAGTCAATAGGTACAACCACATTGCAGTTTTGATATTATCTTGTAAAGTTGAACAATTACATACGCTATGACTCAGCAATACTAGTCTTAATTATAGACATCAAATAAACATATAATCTTCTTATCAGTACTGTTTGTAAAATAGCAGTAAACAAGCAAAGAAACCCAGAATCAAAAACTAGATACAATCTGCCCTGGCCAGTGTTGCTCAGTGGGTTAAGCATTGTCCTGTGCACCAAAAGGTTGGAGGTTCATTTCCTGGTCAGGGCACATACCCAAGTTGCAGGTTCTATCCCCAGTTAGGGAGTGTGTGGAAGGCAACTGAGCGGTGTTTTTCTCACATTGACATTTCTCTCTCCCCATCTTCCTTCCTCTCCCTCTAAAAATATCAATAAAAACATATTTTTAAAAAAACTAGAAACAATCCAAATATCTATTTATAGAGGAATGGGTAAATACAATAAATGTTTGCATAACAGAATATTAGAGAGCAATGATGAATGAACTGCAGCTACATGACACAACAGTTTTTATTATCATTACTAGAGGCCCATTACATGAAGATTCACGCAATACGCCTTTCTACCCCTGGCTGCCGGCACCAGTTTTCCTCCAGCACCTGGGACCCAGGCTTTTGGTCTGGGCGCAGCAATGAGGCTTGGCTTCTCCACTGCGACTGCAGCAGCGAGGCTTGGCTTCTCCGCTCAGGCCACAGCAGCAAGGCTTGGCTTCTCCACTCAGGCTGCAGCAGTGAGGCTTGGTTTCTCTGCTCTGGCTGCAGTGGAGAAGCCAAGCCTCTTCAGTCTTCAGTCGTCGTCAGTCTTCACTCCACGTCTGCATATGTAAATTAACTTCCATCTTTGTTGGGTTAATTTGCATACTCATCCTGATTGGCTGGTGGGCATAGCAGGGTGACACCAATTTGCATGTTTCTCTTTTATTAGTGTAGATTAGTACCTATGTATGTTGGCCTATATTCAAATGAAATTTATCTCCTTAGCTCCAGATCTCTATATCCACCACCTTCTTGCATATCTCCAAGGGGAAACAATCATATGTTTGCCATTTACTGGGTGTGTAACCATGGGAAAATTATTTAACCTCTTTATGCTTAAGTTTTCTTATCTATGACATAAGGATACGAAAACATTAACCTCATAAGATTGCTGTGAAGACTGAATAAACACTATGAAAACCTCTCAAGAATAGCCATAAGGAAAGCAAAGAGAATGGTCAGTGTGTAGTGGTCTTCCATGAGTTTCTACTAGAGTAATTTTCCTTTGATATGTCTTAGATATTGAGGTTTCATATAAGCATTCATTTGAAGAAAGGGTTCTTCAGTTTAAAAGAAATAAGAAAACAAGTGACCTTCAAGATAAACCACAAGCTCCCTTAGAAAAGCATACTAAATTCTTTATGACCTAGACCTTGCCCAGCCTCATATGTTCTACCCTCAACCTGGTACCACAAACCCCATACTCCCTTGTTTAGACAACTTTATGGAAATCCATGGAGATAATATGCTCTTTCAGTACTCAGTGCATGCTAGTCCTACTTCCCTGATGCCCTCCCATCTCAGAGCACTTTCCCTGTGAGTCCCTCTCTATCAGAGGTCCTCAAACTTTTTAAACAGGGGGCCAGTTCACTGTCCTTCAGACATTCCACACATGCGCACTGAGGGCCCGGGATGAGTCTGCTGCTAAGCAGGACAGGCAGCGGCGGCAAAAACACCTGGCGGGCTGGATAAATGTTTTTGGCGAGCCGCATGTGGCCCGCGGGCCGTAGTTTGAGGGCCCCTGCTCTCTATCTTTCTCCTTTCCCAAAGTAGAGTCATGCAAGTTTGTTTTATACTCTCTGAGTATTCTATGCATACTATCTCTACTGTTAAAGACACTTTAAGGCAGCGGTTCTCAACCTGTGGGTCACAACCCCTTTGGCGGTCGAACGACCCTTTCACAGGGGTCGCCTAAGACCATCCTGCATATCAGATATTTACATTACGATTCATAACAGTAGCAACATTACAGTTATGAAGTAGCAAAGAAAATAATTTTATGGTTGGGTCACAACATGAGGAACTGTATTAAAAGGGCCAGAAGGTTGAGAACCACTGCTTTAAGGGAATGGATGTGTTTTATTTCTTTTTTTTGTTTGTTTGTTTTTTTGAAACAGAATTTGAACACAGCTCTTTAATGTAAATTTGATTTTATTCCACCATCTATCCTATAAGAACCACATAGGAATTACTTTGACCACCCTGTGTTTTATTTCTTTATTGCCTAATACAAGACCTGGAAAAGTATAAGTTCAGTAAATGATGGATAATAGAAGGAAAGAAGGAAGTGAAAAAAGACAGGAGGAAATGAAGGAAAGCAAGGCCAGCAATGGCTTTGATTACAACTATGGAGTCAACCTAGCACATTTAGGCAACAAAAATAATTTGGAGACATTCATAAGTTTGGAGGTAACTTAGTGACCATAGCTGGATTTTCTCCAAGTTACTGCTGCAAGTGTCTAAAATGTAAATGTTGCAAAGTGTTTACTAAGAAAGCGAGCCAGGCAAGTAGGTAGCAAAGCTGGCATTTTAATATTCATAGAGATTGTCTTGTGTTCTTGTTTAGATGACAGATAAATTAGTCCCCTTATATTGCCCACAAAACTCAGTAGTGTTGAAAGATAGTTGGAGGAGAGCATTACCTCCCTCCTCCACACACACACATATAAAATCAGTCCCTTTCCACAATGAATGCCACACTTTACTGTTTTTATTCTTTTCATATGGACAATTAATTTTTTCTCAATTTGATATAATATGTGAATATGAACATCTTTTGAAAACCTTGTTACTTTTTTCTCTCTGTTTTAAAAAAATATTTTATTGATTTCAGAGTGGAAGGGAGAGGGGAGAGAGATAGAAACATCAATAATGAGAGAGAATCATTAATCAGCTGCCTCCTGCATGCCCCCTACTGGGGATTGATGGAGCCCCCAACCCAGGCATGTGCCCTTGACCAAAATCAAACCCTTCAGTCCACAGGTTGATGCTCTATCCACTGAGCCAAACCAGCTAGGGAAAAACCTTGCTACTTTGATTTCTCTGTTACATAAAATCCTATTTAATAAAAGGCTAATATGCAAATTGTCCCCATGGGCAGGATTTCGACTGACCAGGAATTAGATGTGTGCTGACCACCAGCGGGCAGCACAGAACATGGTGGGTGTCAGCGACATGGTAGCACTGCCAGCCCCTATGGGCCCTGACAAGAGCAGGTCCGCAGCAGGATGGTGGAGAAGGTGAGCAGGCAGTGCCAGTCCAAGGCGGGGGTGAGCGGGGGCCCCGATTGCCCCACCAGTTGCCCCACAGATCGGCCCTGATCACTGGCCAGGCCTAGGGACCCTACCCATGCACGAATTTCGTGCATCAGGCCTCTAATCTAAGATAAAACAGAGTTTTGCTGTGCAAACATGTCTGCAAAGAAAATCCTATAGCTCATTAACTCTCTTCCTCAACCATATTGCTACCCAGGGATTATTTCTGTATAGAAATTCTGGAACTACCAGTAGTAGGAAGAGGATTATAGGAATACCTGTAGATCGGGTAAAGCCATACCTGGATATCTGATTAATTGAATGTCATTTCTACAAAAGCTGACCTATTAAGCCCTTGGTCAAAAATTATCACATATTCTAGTATTTTATTCAAGAAAAAAAAAGGGTGTTTTTTAAGATTAGATTTTATCTATAAAAGTAAAGTATAACTTACACATCTGATGCCATCAAATATATGAAGCAAACACTGACAGAATTGAAGGAAGAAATAGACAGTTCCACAAAAATATTTGGAGACTTCAATACCTTACTCTAGATCAGCGGTTCTCAACCTGTGGGTCGCGACCCCTTTCGCGGTCGAACGACCCTTTCACAGGGGTCACCTAAGACTATCCTGCATATCAGATTCATTATGATTCATAACAGTAGCAACATTACAGTTATGAAGTAGCAATGAAAATAATTTTATGGTTGGGTCATAACATGAGGAACTGTATTTAAAGGGCCAGAAGGTTGAGAACCACTGCTCTAGATAATGGATAGAACAACCAGATAGAAGATAAATAAGAAAATAGAAGACTGAAACAACACAATAAACAAATTAAATATGAGACATAAACAGGACACTCTACCCACAACAGCATACACATTTTTTTCAAGTGTACATGAAAACTTTTTGAAAATAGACTATTTTAGGTGACAAATTAAGTCTCAATAGATTTTTAAAAAATAGATATAATACAAAATATCTTCTACAATGACAAATTTATGAAGTTAGAAATCAATCACAAAAGTGAAACTGAATGTTTCAAAAATATGTGGAAGTTAAACAATGCACTATTAAACTACCAATGGATTAACTTCACAAATGAAATAAGAAAATATTTATAGATTGATTAAAATAAAAACAAAACATACCAAGCAAAGATCAGTTGGTTGGAACATAATCCTGTGTGCCTAAATGTCAGGGTTTTGATACCCATTAAGGTCATATACCTAGGTTGTGGGTTCTATCCCCAGTCAGTGCACATATGGGAAGCAACTGATCAATGTTTCTCTCTCACATCTATGCTTCTCTCTCTCTCTCTCTCTCTCTCTCTCTCTCTCTCTCTCTTTCTCCCTTCTTCTCTCTCAAAAAAAAAACACAATAAAAATTAAAAATCATCTGGCCCCCGCCAGAGGATTGTCAAGGGCGGGGAAGAAAAAAAAGGACACATATGTAATACCCTTTGTAATACTTTAAGCAATAAAAAAAAATTAAAAATCAAAGCAACTCTCTTCCTCAACCATATTGCTACCCAGGGATTATTTCTGTATAGAAATTCTGGAACTACCAGTAGTAGGAAGAGGATTATAGGAATACTACCTGTAGAGGTAAAGCCATACCTGGATATCTGATTAATTGAATGTCATTTCTACAAAAGCTGACCTATTAAGCCCTTGGTCAAAAATTATCACATATTCTAGTATTTTATTCAGGCCGTGTTGAGGGCCCCCCCACCACTGCTAAAGGGAAAATTTATAGCTATAAACACATTTTTTAAAAATCAAATCAACAACCTAACTTTACTATTGAAAAAACTATAAAAATAAAATAAATCCAAAAATGGCAGGAGGGAAATAATAAAGGCTAGACCAGAGATAAATTAAATAGAACTAGACAATAGAAAAAGAATAGACTAGAGCAATATTACTGCAGAGTAGCTGGAGGCTGCAAGCCTTGCTCCCAGCCAGGGACCAGATTTACAGCAAAATGCCGCACAATGAATTTGAAAAACCATGTGAAGTGTAACAGATTGGAAATATTACATCTAAGGATCATGGAAGAAACCATGTAGAGACTGACAAGAGGAGGGGGGTCACGGAACGGGGGAGGCCTTCTCCAGCAGGTGCCTTTGCTGAGTGGCCTGAGGGATATCAACTGCAAAGCTCCCTTCCCCTGGGAGTGTGGGGTTTCACCCCATCCAGGGATTCCCAAACCCAGAGCAGCAGAATCTGGAAGAAAAACTCCCATAACATTGGGCAAAGGGAACAAGGGGAATTCTGACTGCCTGGGAAACTTGGACTAAACCTTCCCAGTGAAGGAGCATTCTTATTGTTAGCAGAGCCAGCCTGAGAAGTTTTCTCAGGCTCTAACTGTTAGAAAGGCTGTGCTGCCATGTTTGGACCCAGCAGAGGGGTCTGCAGGCTGCACTAAGACATGACTTTGAGGGACACTTTTCTTTCTTGAAAAGTAATGTGCAGAGTTCCAGTTAGTGACTAAAAACTGTTTGGCTTAGAGAAAGGATTCTCCCACTTTGGTGCACAGGGTCAAAACCTCTGTGGAGCTTCTCAGGCTTCTCTGTCCTGCTGGGTTGGTGGCTTAGGGGCAAGAGGGGGAAACAGCACAGTCTGGGATTTTGGGCCCACACTGTGGAGAGTTCGAGCATGAGCAGAACTGGGAATTTCAGCACCTGATTTGCTGAGAGGAGCTGAGCAGAAGGATCAGAATCCTGTGTGAGGCTGATTTTCTAACCCTTCCTACTTGGACTGGTGGTGTCAAGGCATAGGTTCCATGCAGAGTTGGAATTTTTTGGACTGAATCACCCAGGGAGGCTTCTATCTGGGAGACAGATGAACTAGTGCTGGGTTCTGGTGCTGCCCTCCCCTGCTAGCCTGGTCACCCCCAACTGCCCTCCCCTGCAGGCCTGGCCACCCCCAACTGGTCTCCCCTGTTGGCCATCTTGTGACAACATGGGGGCAGCCATCTTGTGACAACGTGGGGGTGGCCATGTTGTGGTGGCCATCTTGTGACAATGTGGGGGTGGCCATCTTGTGGTGGCCATCTTGTGATGACATGGGGGGCCATCTTGTGGCAGCCATCTTGTGACAATGTGGGGGTGGCCATCTTGTGGTGGACATGTGATGATGTGGGGGTGGCCATCTTGGGATGAAGAGAGGGCATGAGAGTCAATTTGCATATTACCTCTTTATTATATAGGATGCTTTCTGTGTAATTTTATTATATCAAATATGCCTGATCAGTTTAATTTCTCCTTTTTATAAAGAGAGAAAATTTTTCTTTTAAATATTTTAGGAATCCATCTGATAATTTTCAAAGTTTTCAAATATCTCAAAGGTTAAAAAAAGACTAATTTTGTAATCTTGGGAAGTTTGCCAAGAATATAAAAAGTTTTATAACATTTGTGGAACAACACTTAAACTATTTAATCATGGTGATAGTTAAAGAGTTTTTAGGAAAACATAGAAAGTAAAAAAAAAACAACTTTTAATCAAATATATCTCTTTTAATATTAAGAAGAACAAATTTACTTAAGCAATTAAAGACTTCATGATAAACAGCACAAGGAATCACTTTAATAGACCATAAAATCTTCGTTTTTCCTTTATAATCTCTTATTAAGAGCATACCAATAGTAGAGAAATGACATTAAGATTTAGCTTTACATAAGCACATTATTCATATTAAACCTTAATTTTTTAAAAACAATGTACTAACCATTTAATTTTAGCCAGCTTAATTATAAGAGGTAAAATTATTTTTCTCTCTTCCCATTCTAAAATAACCATGGAAAATTATTGTCATTTCTCTTACTTCAAGCATAACTCCATAACTTATACAATCTTTTATTGAAAACATAAATTAATTCCTTCCATATTAATTAGAATCCCTAACCCTTAAAAACTTTCATATCAAGTGGAAATTAAAGTAAGCAACTAACATTATTAGATTGGCAAATTTATGAATACATTTCATAACCTCTAGAAACAGGCTTTTTGACTGGCAATTATATTTTATAATTTTTAGAAACATGTGCTTTCTAAATATAGTATAAAATATTATTAACAGACCCAAGTATTCTTACTTTTTCTGTATTAATAAGGCAAAAATAGGTAAAGTTAAATTTATTTAGTAATTAATGTTTCAGTATTTTATCTTATTTGCAAATGATTTAGTTATCCAATAATTTCCATTTTTAAACTTAACTTAGTTTGAGGTTTCAAGTTACCAAAATACTTTGGAAAACTATTTTTAAGTACATGCACTGTAAAACAATTACTTCTAAAAAGTTTCACCAAACAACCTTTTATGTTATTTATACCTACTTAATTTATTATTTTCCAGTAATTATATTTATATTACTTATGAAAATTTTATGAGACATTAGACAAAGTCAGTTATTATCTCAAGCTAGTTTCTTGTTGACAAGCCCTATAATGATATTAAGACAAACATGTTTTTTTGGTAAACCCGAATAAAGTAAAATTACTATATCAAATGTTAATAACTCTAAAGATTTGTATGTTTTAATTAAACCAACAAACAAATTAGCTTTAATATTAAATATTTTATCAGATCACAAAATTCTCCCAAGCATTTTGGTCAGTTTCCATTATATTTTTTAATTTATATAAGTGCTTGATTTTCTTAAGCCAATTAAACAGACCTCTTTATATAATCCATCCATATAATGAAAGGCTAAAGTGTAAATTGTCCCCTCCAGGGGAGTTCACCAGGAGGCAGCCACCAACCACTTGTGGCCCCTCCCCCGGGTGGCCCTGCTTCCGATGCCCCCCCACCTTCTAGTTGCTAATAATTTCCTCTGGAGGTAGAAATACTTACATCTTAAAGAGGGAATATGTTAATTGACCTTCACACCATTGCAAAGATGGTGGTGCCTGCAGCCAATAAGGAGGGAATATGCTAATTGACTGCCCCACCCTCAAAGATGGCACCCACAGCCAATAAGGAGGGAATATGCTAATTGACTACCTCACCCTCAAAGATGGCGCCCATAGCAAATAAGGAGGGAATATGCTAATTTACTGCCACGCCCTCAAAGATGGCAGTGCCCACAGACACAAGATGGTGGTGCCCAGTCCCCGCAGCCCTGCTGGGGTAGTAGGCACTCAGCAAGGCCAGGCCCGCCCTCAGGCAGGCCCGACTGCTCTGCGTGCCTGCCGCCGGAGACCACCACTTCCCTCAGCCCCCCAGCCACCCAGGTCCATCCCAAGGTGCAGGCAAGCCTCGTATGGTAGCTTCCCAGCTGCCCAGGGCCGCCCAAGGTTCAGGTAACCAGGGCTGGCCGAGGCTTGAACTGCTGGCAGTGGCAGCAGCAGAGGGGTGATGGGGCGTCGCCTTTCCATGATTGCTAGGTCGTCTCCTGCCCCTGAGGGCTCCTGGGCTGTGAGAGGGGGCAGGCCGTGTTGAGGGCCCCCCTCCACTGCATAAATTTTCATGCACTGGGCCTCAAGTACATATATAAAGACAGATACAACCAGAGACCTGATAGATTGTTTTTTTCAATTTCACCCATGAAAGAGGTACAATAAGGCAAAAACCCATTAATTTATAATGGTTGTGAGGCTATCACATCTCCTGTGAGCGGGAATCACTAGTCAGGTTCATAGGAAAGTGAAACAATTTTATCCTCACTTTCCTCAAATTTATGCCCCAAAGCTATATGATTGAGTCACTTACAACCCCTGAATCTGCCAGGACCTCTACACACCAGCCCAGGCAGCTAACTCCTCAGCTGGTCACAGCTCTGCAGGGCTGTGCTATAGGGAATCCAGAGAGTGGGTCTATTGCATTTTCCTAGGCTGATTTCATATAGAGGGGAGTGCTCCATTCAAGACAGACGATGTATATGATGTGGGAGTGTGAGTCAGCATGGGAATTCTGGCTGCTGTCCCTTCAGTTCTCTTCCTAGAGCCACAATCTCAGTTTCTCCTAATGAGACTCTAGTCTGTTCCACCCTCCCTCTGCCAGAGATCCCCATTTCAGAGAATCCGCAGGACCCTCCTCGGGAGTAAGCCACTGCATTTGCCCGCACAACTCAGCTCACCCAGCTCTCTGCCATAATCCAGTCCCCGATGATGTGACCTGGCACCACCTTCAGTGATGCATCAACAGTGCATCCTGCATCCTGTCCCCTTGCCCCACTATCACGAGGATCCTCAGGCCTGGCCCTGCCACAGCAAACCAACACTAAGGGGAGGGGGGAGGGGGATTTGCTATGACCCAGCATGATTTCCCCACCATCTTGACCCAGCACACACACCTCTCCACCGCCCCACCTTGCCACTGACTTCCACACTGGCCAGGCCACATGGACCCATCACCAGAAGTCAGGGCAGGGAACTGTAGTGTTTTTTCAAGAGTACCCCAGCCCAGGGCACCATTAGAACCAAGGACTGTACGGAAATTGAAAAAGCTGAAGATCTGTGGGAACTCTTAGCAGAGAACAGGAAGTGAGCTAGACCATGTCGACTGCGAAGATCAAACCTACAGGACTGCAGGGAAAGTGCCCTTTCCCCCACCTGCGAAACGACTGCTTCTGCCCTGCCTTTCAGTAATCCAAGGCAAGGGGGAACAGTGCTAGACTGGAAATCTGCACACCTGCAGCTGGGTCTGAGGGCACAGGGGAGTCTGGGAAGAGGGCACACCCACCAGCGACAAGCAGAGCTGAATGTTTGGAGTGCTAAGCTGGAATTATTTTGAAATTTAGTTTTGTTTTATTAATATTTTAAGCCCCTTTTGCTTGAGGTGACAGCCAGCGGGTACCTGCAAGGCAAGCAGAGCTGATACATTGGAAGGAGACAAAGTGCCCACCTCCCATACACAAGCTAGGGGACACCACTCCCAAAGCGAGTCTGTTCAAACCATCCTGGCCAGGACCCAGAAACCCCTGCAGAGCCCACCCAGTTCCAAGGGGGCAGACTGAAGAGCTCAGAACAATGACATTCAAGGTGTGAAACCTGAGGCAGATACAACCTCTGGGGTATGGAGGCTCCTCCCACCAGAATACTTTGTGCTCCTCCCTGTCCAGCTTCAGCCAGATTGTCCAGGGGCAAGCAAGGACAAAGAATCAAATTGGTCTGCACCAAAGAACCTCTTGGGAGGCCCAAGACCAACATATCAGGAGTACATTACCACCAAATCAGCATTGCAAGAAATGGTAAGGGGACTGCTTTAAGAAAAAGAAAAGGAGAGAGAGGAGAAAAGGGTATAAAGAAAAAAAGGGCAACTAATAAGTACCTATCAACATTAATCTTAAATATAAATGGAATAAATACTCCAATCAAAAGACAGAGGGTAATTGAATGTATAAGAAAACAAGTCCCATCAAAATACTGTTTATAAGAGACAAACTATAGAATAAAAGATTCACACAGACTGAAAGTGAAGGTATGGAAACATATTTCCTACAAATAGAAATGAAAAAAAGCTGGGGTAGCAACACTCATATCTGATAAAATAGAATTTAAAACAAAGGCTATAAAAAAAGACAAGGGAGCATGCAAATACATAAAAAAAAATTCCTGAAAGATATCAAGGGAGAGATTGACAACAATACAATCATAGTAAGGGACTTTAATACACCACTGACATCACTGGATAAATCCTCTAGACAAATAATCAACAAATAAACAGCAATCCTAAATGACTCACTAGATCAGATGAACTTCATTGACATCTTCAGAACATTTCACCCCAAAGCCATGGAATATACGTTCTTCTCAAGTGCACATGGGACATTTTCAAAGATAGACCACATATTGGGTCACAAGCAAAGTCTCCCCAAATTCAAGAAGATTGAAATCATACCAAGCATCTTCTCAGACCACAAGGGCATAATATTAGAAATAAACTACAATAAAAACAATCCAAAAAATTCAAACACTTGTAAGCTGAATAGCATGCTATTAAACAATAATTAGGTTACAAATGAGATCAAAGAAGAAATTAAAAACATCCTGGAAACTAATGACAATAAAAACACAACAATCCAAAACCTATGGGACACAATGAAAGCAGTCCTGAGAGGGAAGTTTATAGCTCTACAGGCCTATCTCAAAAAACAAGAAAAAATGGTAGTAAATCATCTAACTCTACAACTCAAAGAATTAGAAAGAGAGCAACAAGAAAACCCCAGAGTGAGCAGAAGGAAGGAGATAATAAAGATTAGAGCAGAAATAAATGACATAGAGACCAAAAAAACAATACAGAAAATCAATGAAACCAAGAGCTGGTTCTTTGAAAGGATAAACAAGATCGACAAACCTCTAGCCAGGCTCACCAAAAAGCAAAGAGAGAGGACCCAAATAAACAAAATCAGAAACGATAGAGGCGAAATAACAACAGACCCCACAGAAATACAAATGATTGTTAAAAAATACTATGGACAGCTCTACTCCAACAAACTAGACAACCTGGAGGAAATGGACAAATTCCTAGAAAAATACAACATTCCAAAACTCAATCAGGAAGAATCTAAAAACCTCAATAGGCCAATAACTATGGAAGAAATTGAAGCAGTCATCAAAAAGCTCCCAGAATTATTTTTAATTTTAATTTTTTAAATTTCTTTATAGATTAAGGTATTACATATGTGCCCTTATACCCCATTACCCCCCCCCCCCC
>NW_005370982.1:204026-204511 GCF_000412655.1 Myotis brandtii
TTGAATCTATAGATTGCTTTGGGTAGTATGGACATTTTGATGATGTTGATTCTACCAATCCATAAACATGGTATGTTCTTCCATCTGTTTATGTCTTCCTCTATCTCTGTTTTCAGTGTCCTGTAGTTTTTCGCATATCGGTCTTTTACCTCCTTAGTTAAGTTTATTCCTAGGTATCTTAATTTTTTTGGTGTGATAGTAAATGGGATTGCTTTTTTAGTCTCTATTTCTGTAAGTTCACTATTGGTGTATACAAATGCCACAGATTTCTTGGCATTAATTTTGTACAATTTGGATGTGTTTTATTTCTTCTTGTCTGATCACTATGGCTAGCACTTCAAGTACTCTATCAAACAAGAGTGGTGAAAGTGAGTATCCCTGTCTTGTTCCTGTTCTTAGTGGAAATGAGTTTAGTTTTTTCCCATTGAGTATGATGGAGGCTGTTGGATTGTCATATAAGGCTTTTATTATGTTGAGGTATCATC
>NW_005370983.1:0-8496 GCF_000412655.1 Myotis brandtii
GATATTTTTTAATGTTTAGTAGAATTGACTTGTAAAGCCATCTGATCAAGGCCTTTTCTTTTTTGGGAGGTATTTGATTACCAATTCAATTTCCTTACTCGTTATTGGTCTGTCCTGGCTTTCTATTTCTTCTTGAATCAGTATTGGTGGATTGAATGTTTCTAGGAATTTAGCTATGTATTCTAGATTGTCCAATTTGTGTATAATTTTTATAATAGCTTTTACATATATTTTTTAAATTTTCCATGGAATTATTTGTAATATCTTTTTATTTATGATTTTTTTAGTTTTCTCTTTGTTTATCTTAAGTAGTTAAGGGTTTATCAATTTTGTTTATATGTTTAAATGACCAATTTTTTTATAATGCACCTTGGTCTAGATTTCATTTGATTTATTACTTTTGACTTCATTAATCTGGTCTATTTCCTTCTCCTGAGTTATGAAGCAATTGGTCATTTTTTAAAATAAGGTTTCCACCTCTTTTTCTTTCTCTTTTTATTTGACACTCCCATAATGAATATATTGGTGCATTTGATGGTTACCCATAATTTCTGTAGACTTTCTTCACCCTTTTTCATTTTTCTAACTTTTTCTTCCTCAGACTAGATAATTTCAGATAACCTGTCTTTGAATTTGCTGATTTTTCTTCTTTATCAAGTCTGCTTTTGAAGCTCTCTATTGATTTTTTCAGATCAGTTATTGTATTCAGCTGTAGAATTTCTATTCGTTCTTTTTGTTGAATTCCTCATTTTATCCACGTATTGTTTTTCTGGTTATGTTTACAGGTCTAAGTTTGTTCTCTTGTACCTCACTGAGTTGCTTTAATACGATAATTTTGAATTATTTCCAAGGAAGTCCATTTATCTCCATTTCTTTAGGATCAGTTACTAGATGCTTATTTTGTTCCTTTGCTGATTTATTTCCCTGATTCTTCATGATCCTTTTAATCTTGCATCAATGTCTGCTCATTTGAAGAAGGAGTTAGCTCTTTTGATTTTTAAATTGGCTTCAGCAGGCTGTCTTTCATCAGCTTGGCTAGAGAGTCTGGGCAGGCTTGTTTCTTGAGTCTGCTGGCAGGGAAGCTAATGCTAAGGTCTGCAGGCAAGAGGGCTTTGTGTTGAGTTTCATGGCCCACTGCTGAAGTTGTTATTAGAGTCTCTAAGTAGAGTTCTTACTTAGAATAATGGGTTATCTAAAATTTTCCTTTGGAAATTTATTAAAGGTTATATTTAAATACAGCCTAATAAAGATTTAGACACAAAGATTGTAGGGACTTTAATTGTATAGATATTTTGTTTTCCATAAATCAGTATGTATTTTCTATGATTCTATAAAATTTTCAAATTTACTTATAAAATATCTCTTGATTTAAAAAGAAAAGCATGGATATAAACATTACTTCTACTTAAAGATATATTCCAATGAATCTAAGAAAAAAATATAAGTCCGATTATAAAAAAAATATATCTGCCCTTTAAGTTTGCAGGCTTAAATACTAAGTTTAAACAAAATACAATTCTACATGTTGCATTGCTATGATAATTTAATTATAATCAAATAATTAAATATAATAAAAATGTATATTTTTAAAATTCATACAACTTTAAATGGTTCTTAAAGAAAAAAATTAAAAACAAATTTCAAGCTAAGTGATTTATTTTCACATGAATTATTACATTTCAGATATTCAGAGGTGATAATTATCTCTTATTATTTAGTGTGTTATAGCATACTAGAGGCCCAGTGCATGAATTCATGCACAGGTGGGGTCCGGCCAGCCCACCCCGATGGGGGCCAGTTGGGCCGAGCCTGTGGGGAGGAGGGGACTTGGGAGATTTGCCAGTGGGCCCAGCCCTCGGGCCCTGCACCTGATTGGAGTGAGGGGGCCAATTAGGGGTGGAGCTAACTGGAAGGAGGTGCTGCTAGCCAATCAGGGTGGTGGGGGCCCATCGGGGGTGGGGCCGGCCAGGGGGAGGAGCCGCAAGTGGTTGTGGCTACAGTATGCTTCATAGCGACCTGTCATTCCAGTTGTTCCAGTCATTCCGTTGTTCTGGTTGTTTGGCTTTTATATAGATAGATTGTTGATTGATTTCATGGGTTTTTATGTACTAATTATTTGCTTTAATATTTGGTTGGAAACACTAAGTAATAATAAAGTGGTCCTAATGAAATAAATAAAATAAAGTGATCTTATATGAAATGTAGTTATTTTATAATTGAAAGAAAATTTTAGAATGACAATGTGATTAAAAACAGATAGAAATTAAAAATTGTAGCAGTTAGTTCTTTTAACAGTGACGAGGTCATTCTTGGAGAGCAAATAAAAAGGCATGGCAGGAGATAACTACAAAGACATAATATCTTGAAATCAGATTGATGTAAGTAACTCTTGATCACCCACAGGCACCCCAATTATCTAGAATTATTATATCAGTTAAGCACCTGTCTGTACAGTTGAGTGTTATTATGCTTGATTTGATAAGATGGGAAAGTCCCAATTAAAAGAACTCCCTAATTAAACATGGTTTGTGTAGAACAGTCTGATTACTCCAAAAATATCATTTTTGTGTACTACTTCTATATAATTTTGATCCATTACTTATCATATTTTCAGTTATGTGATATTTTATCGTAGATATTTTGTAACAGTAAAGAAAAAAATAACACTTGCAGAAATAGCCCATGTATAGCTAGTCCATTTCTATTACTACTAAACTACAGCAGTTTTTATAAGATTACATTATCTGATCATTTTTGTTTTATTCATTTTTTTACTTTCCATACACTTTAATACATTTATATTTTAAATTTCTTAAAAATCATAGATAGCCATTATGTCTGTGTAACTTCTGTGAAGTTGATGCAAGTTTGTTCACTTAGTACAGATTGCACTCCTGTCATATTTTACAAGTTAATTAAAACTGGTTAGATAAATTGGTTAAAATTGAGATTTTCAAATGGAAATCAAAAGGGTTTTAATTATTTGGAAGAAGAGAATGCATTGTTAACTGAGAGAGATGTGTCATTAGAACAGAATGAAATTGTGTAAGGACTTGTTTCCAAGCAAGCCTCTGACCCCTATCGTATCAACAGAAATTTAAAATTAAATTTATATTGCATAACACATTTCATCAAAATATGCCAGCTTAAAATACCAACAATTGCCCCTTCTGCCTTGGCTGCAGCCAGGGCACCTATGAAAAAGCTTGTGGGGAATGGAAGGCAAAACAAACAAACAAACAAACAAACAGAACAGTCTCTGAAGTTTACCTTTGACTGCACCTACTCTGTAGATTTTGAGCAGTTTCCTCAGGAGAAGATCAAAGTGAATGGGAAAACTATGACTCTCAATGAAAGGGTTTCAACAATTTAAAGGAGCAAGAGCAAGATTACTGTTATTTCTGAATTGCCTTTTACTAAAAAGTATTTAAAATACTTGAAAAAGAATAATCTACGTGATTGGTTGCATGTAGTTGCTAACAGCAAAGATTTGAATTGTGTTACATCTAGATTAACCAAAATAAAGAAGAGGAGAGAGATGAAGGTTATCTGGAATATTTTGAATGAGTTTCTGAATAAAATTTAGGAACCCCCAAAAACAACCCACCCCCCTGAAAAACCCACCAGTTATTATTTATTGTCTTATATAGTTTCTGTGGGGTGGAAATTTTAGTATTGGTTACTGGGAGGTTCTAGAAAGAGTTCTCCATGAGACTACAGTAGGTATCAGCTGGGCTGCAGTTTTCTTAAGGCATATATGCATCTGGGGAATTAATTTCCACACAAGTCACACAAGAGTAACATGACCTACTTGGGAAGTTGGTGTTGTCATTTTGCTGGAAGGCTTGTTTCTTCTTTATGTGGGGTTCTTTGTGAGGCTAATTGGGTGTCATCTCATCATGAAAGCTAGCAATCACTCGAGCAAGAGATTCAAACAAACTGGAAGTTTCAATGTTTTAATGACCTTGCCTCCTATTACATTGATCACATAGAGACAGCCAGCCTGGACAGTGGACAAGACTGCACTGTGGCATCACTAGGTAAGGAGACCATTATTTTAACCACATTGGAGGCTGGCTATCTCAATAGCTTAATGATACCAGCCCAAGTTCTTTGGCTGGATTTTCAAGGTTCAATTTCCAATTCTGTCATTGATTGTGTGACTTTCAACAACATACCCTGATTTTTAAATATTTTAAATAAATATTATGAAGTAAATGATATTATATTTTTATGAGGTTTAATGAGCTGATATTTGAAAAGTGTTTTCAAAAGAGCCTGGAATACAGTAAGTTTTCTATATATGTTTGTTATTTTTGAGTTTACAGTAATATAAAAAGTAAATAATTTTATGTCATTTTCTAGAGGTAAAAGCATAAAGCTTGCCTGGACATCTCACATTCATATTCTATTGTTCATTACATAATTTTTGCTTGACTATTTTAAAAAAGCTATGAAATAGTTTGTCTGCCATTAATAAGAAAAAATGATGTAATAAACAGATACATATTTTATAGGTGGAGAAACAAAACATATAAAAGTTAAAGCTCATAATATTATCCCTGACTTACCCACCTTGTATATTTAGCAAAACAAAAACAAGAAATCTTAAAAACTATATTTAGAAAAGCAAATATGTTAGAATATAATTTTCACCACCAACATTTGCATTGTCACCCTTGGAGTTCAACATACATTATATATCATGAAAGATATTTATGAATCAAAATATTCAAAGAGGTCTGAGCATGATCAAAAATATAAAATCAACAATTAATAAAACAAACCAAAATCAAAGCAAAAGTGTGTGTTTTAGGACTAACACTCAGTTTTGAATTTCAAGTGACGAGAGAGGGAATGGCAGAGTTTGAAATAATTTCTTGTTCATGCCTGAGATCATTTCCTGACAAAATGAAAATATGCTATAAACTGAAAATACTCTCTATGGTTTATGCTAAATGTAGATGCCTGCCAAGAATGACAATGTTAAATAAAATATGTCTTGAAATAGAACCCACTGCCATCGCTTTCCTTGCTATTAATCTTAATTCACTGGTGAATTGCCTTAGCAAGAATCATATATTTTCATAACTATCCTTAGTAATTGGAAGAAATTAGAAAAAATACAAGCCAATATAAAAGTATAACTCATAAAAATGTATGGGAGTATTTAAAGCAGAAACACTGAATGAGAGTAAAATTTACATCCATTTGCATTCATAAGTTAGTACCACCAATGACTCCAGTAAAATTGAATTCCTTGTTCCAACCATAATCAGCTGTATTTTACATCAACAAATTTTGTATCTCAACATCTATCACAGAATGAGGGAACACATTTTTCTGAATTATACTCATCCTCTGTAAATCATACAATTTATAGGTAAAATCACTGCAAATTTTTTTTTTTATGATTGAGAACAAAAGTGACAACAATAATAACACTCGTGTGAACACATACAATCAAACAACATGCACTTTCTCTTGGTGTATACAGTGGTTTATGCTTAAGACTTAACAGAGCAACATAAAAAGTGGTTTAATTAAGTGCCATGTTTTCCCAAAGACACATTATAGCCACTCACATCAATTTGCACCATTCTTTAATGTGCATCTATGTTTTGAGTTATTAAAGGCCTGTGTTTTGTAATATGTAAAACTTTATCTAGCATAGGTCTTCATTCATAGAGGTTAGTCAACAAGTACTTATAGAATGAATCAATGTTGGGCTCCATAAAAGAATGACTCCATTAACACTGCCATCTTAAATCATTAAAAAGTATAGTGCAGTACCTGCAATTGATGAGTACACTGGTGCATATGAATTTTAATGTATTCATTTAACAGTGCTTTATCTTATAAAAATATTTTATTTTAATAGAAAAAATGCCATGCACTACTGGCTATAAAATTTTATTTATTTTTTCTGTCAGTCATCTAAATGATTTTCATTTAAATAAATCACAAAATGTTAAAATAAAAATAATATGGAATAAAAGTAATTAAAATAGAAATAATTACTTAATATAGAATGCTCTTTTCTTCAAAAAGTATTTACAGCCCTGGCCAGTATAGCTCATTTGATTGAGTGTCATCCCATGCACCAGGAGATCACTGGTTTGATATATGGTCAGGGCACATGCCCAGGGTGTGGGCTCAATCCCCAGTATGGGATGTGCTGGAGGCAGCTGCTCAATGGTTCTTTCTCATAGAAGTTTCTCTCTCTCTCTCTTTCTAAAATCAAGGGAAAGGGAGAGAGCGATAGAACATCAATGATGAGGATGGAACCCGCAGCCTGGGCATGTGCCCTGACCGGGAATTGAACGTTGAACTCCTGGTTCATAGGTCAATGCTCAACCATTGAGCACACCAGCCAGGCAAAAACATATTTAAAAAAAATAAAAAAGTATTTGCAAAAATACTAGTATGTTGACAAGAGGCAACAGTTAACATTATATTACATATGCTCAATAACTGAAATAAAGTATTAGAATATATAGCTGCCTTCTGTATTATAAGAAATGTCATAGAGCATTAATTGCTATTTATTGTTTTAACTGCTAGATTATTAGGATGCAGCATGTAGTCTCAAATCTAATCAAGTCATTTGAAAATGTATTACTTTATTCTTATTTTGGCTAACATTAACATTTTATAAAACCTCATGAAACAAGTAAGTAGAATGTATCTCAAAACAATCTTATGCCATTATGATTGTTCATCAAAGAAGTAAGAGCGGTCCTGGATGTGTCAACAGTGTTTGGATGGAACAGACCCAGGGACACCCCTTCTTCCAGCCTCTGGCCACTCACCTGCATCTTATCCAGTCACCATCTTCAGAACTACCTCCAGGACGAGCCAACACACCTGTGTTTGTTTGTTTTTTCCTAACTTAACTCCTTATTGCCGAATTCCACCCAGGTGGAGGCTGCAGTCAACCGCCTGGCCAACCTGCACCTGTGGGCCTCCCACACCTACCTCTCTCTGGGCTTCTATTTCCACTGTGATGATGTGGCTCTGGAGGGCGTGGGCCACTTCTTCCTCGGGTTGGCAGAGAAGAAGCGCGAGGGTGCTGAGCGTCTCCGAAAGTTGCAAAACCAGCACGGTGGCCGCATTCTCTTCCAAGATGTGCTGCAGCCCCCCCAAGGTGAGTGGGCAAAACTCAGGACGGCCTGGAAGCCACCCTGGCCTTGGAGAGGAAACTGAACCAAGCCCTTTTGAAGCTGCATGCCCTGGGTTCTGCCCGCCCAGACCCTCACCTCTGACTTCCTGTAGAACCACTTCTGGGGTGCGGAGGTGAAACTCATCAAGAAGATGGTTGACCACCTGACTAACACGTGCAGGCTGGCGAGCCTTCAGGCTGCACTGAGCCAGTATCTTCCAAAGGCTCACCCTCAAGCACCACTAGGAGCCTTTGGACCCCAGAGGCCTTTGAGAGGCCCCTCTGCATCCCCGCAGTGTCTGGCTTTTACCTGAGCCTCTCCACGAAACTACTAGTCATTCTTTTAACCACCCTGAAGCCCTCTCCCATGCATTGGACCAAATGAAACAATAAAGCTTTTTGCAGGAAATAAATAAATAAGTAAATAAATAAGATAGAATATTTTACTTTATGCAATATTTATGTTACATAGATTCCTTTATATTTCTCATGTTCTTGGTACTGATAAAATGTAAGTGTATCAAACATGTAAAAATGGATAAGAAGCAATAATCCTTGCAATAATATAATCCACAGTAAATTTTCAAAAAGAAAAAATCAATACATTTGAAGAATTTCAAAGTCAGCAGAGTATTTAGTAGTTATTTAGCCATGGTGATCTCATGGATTTATACCTCAAAAATAATACATTTTTGTAATTTATTGAATGTTAAATGTTGACTTTCTGATCAAGGTTTCCAATGTATATGTCAATATGTTGAGTATAAACAATTGATTTTATTTGAAGTTACTATACAATAACTTAAAACTAGGTCCAGTTGAAATATTATAAAGGTGGTATAATATTATCTACTCTAATAAAAGAGAAACATGCAAATTGACCGCACCTCCGCTGTGCCCCAAGCCATGCCCACCAGCCAATCAGAGTGACTATAAGCAAATTAACCCAAAGATGGCGGCCGATAGCCTTGGAGCTGGAGCAAGCAGGAGGCTTGGTTGCCCTGGCGATGGAGGAAGCCAAGCTTCCCAACTGCTCTGGCCTGCAAACAGCCATCAGCAACTCTCCCAGGCTGGCCAGGAACCCCAGGAGGGACCCCCACCCTGAAGGGGCTGTGGCAAGCCTGCAAACAGCCATCAGCCCCTCACCCAGGCTGGCCAGGCACCCCAGCGGAACCCCTACCCTGATCCGGGACACCTTTGAGGGCAAACCAGCCGGTTCCCACCCATGCACTAGGCCTCTATCCTATATAATAAAAGGGTAATATGCAAACTGACCCTAACAGCAGAACAACTGGGAATGACTGGTCACTATGACACACACTGACCACCAGGGG
>NW_005370983.1:8887-26105 GCF_000412655.1 Myotis brandtii
GGACCCCCCCCCCAAGTGCACAAATTTTTGTGCACTGGGCCTCTAGTAAATATTATAAAGAAAAAAATTAATAATGATAGAACATCAACTTAGCACATAATGCAAAGTGTGTGAATCCTGACAACTGGATCAATTATGTTGATTATTTTCCTGAACACCAATAACAGCCCCCCAAAAAACAAACACATATTCCAGCTTTCAAGAATGGGACGGTATCAATGGAAACATAACTAACCTGGAATTATGTTTCTTTCTTTTACAGTATAAGCTAGAAAATAGAAGACTATTTTTAGAATATTGTATCAAAAGTTTTTTATCTAATAATTAGATATCTGAGTAGAAAAAAATTCCCATATACCAGCCATCATTCTTGAGTCAGCAAAACTAAAACTTGCTGGATGATAAAAATTTCAAAGATATAAAAAAGATTTAAGGGAAATACTTAAATAATAGATAAATTCAATGGAAATCATATCAGAACCATATAATTATATAGTCAAGATTTATTATGTATATTTTTCCAGTCACTGCTCTATGTCTTTAATATATAATATGTATTACATTTATTATAAGAATTATATGAACAAAATGTTATTGGTAGTTTTCTAATGAAGATAACTTCAGAAATGAAATATTTTCCTGTAACGCAGTACACATAGCTCATAAGAAGGGTAATCTAGTTACTAAACCATTAACTTTGCCTTAACGGACTGAGATTTTACCACTGTTCAGTAAGGTCTACCAACATTTAAATCTATGTGCCATTATAAAACACACTGAGAAAACACAGGAGTGGTCAATGAATCAAGGAATATTTTTATTACTAATCTAATAAAATATGACCTTTTAACCTATAAGAGAATATTTATTTTCTTATATTTTAAAAAATGAATAATAAGGGAAAGGAAGAAAAAAGAAACTAATTATAGCCTGACATCAGAATTATTAAACGGAACTATTGAATTTTCTTTTCAAATTAAGCATCAGTGTTATATGAATAAAACCATAAGGAAGATTGAAGCTTAGTAGAGAAAGGTGCGCATTGCTAAATAAATATAGGTAACATACTAGTATACGTAAACATTTAAAGGTAGAAATTAGTTAAATAACAATAATGAGTGCACAAAGCAAATAATTGCCTTTAAAATAAAGCAATCAGTAATGGCAATGAAGACAAATAAATTGAATCATTTTAGTAATAAAAATAGCATTGTTATGCCATTCATTGTTCTAAGAATTTTGCATTAAACCACTAGAGATCCACAATAAATTCATAAGTTGATATTTTTTGCTACACTGGCTTTGCAAGTTATGAAACTGGGGCCAAAAAAAGTTATATAATGTGCTCGTTTTGAGAAAAAAGAATCATAAATCAATCTGCTTCTTCAGTAAGCATTCCTAATACCTACTTCTTCTCAATTAGGAGACAGAATTTAGCAATATTTTAAGCAACTGCACTCAAATAAATGTCTTCATGACTTCACATGGGGAAAGGTTTATTGCATAAAACAAAAACACTAACTAAAAATTATTCATAAGTAGATTAAAGCAAAATTGAAATATTTCAGTTATTAAAAAATATTTCTCACCCTGTAAAATACCATAAAAAAGGAGAAGCTGTATACTAAGTAGAAGTCTGAAGCTAAGAATACTCATTCTAAAGTCCAGCTTAAGGACAGGAACCTGAAGTCAAATCCAAAGGAAGGAAGAAAGTTGCGTAGCATCGGGGAACTTACTCTAAACAAGGAAACTCACTGGTTCAATCTAGTGTGTATTCTAGAAAGGCTACTTATTTTTCTCCTTTTTCTTTTAAGCTAACTTTTTAAATTTTTTTATTGATGACAGTATTACAGATGTCCTCCATTTTTGTTCCCCTTTTCCCCCTTCCACCCCGCCCTCACCCCATATTATTGTCGTTATAGAGGGACTATGCATATATGCATATATAGGGTGCCCCCCCAAAAAAATGTATATACACACTGTGAATAATTATAATGGCAGTGTTTATTAAAATATGTTTCATTTTCAAAATTGAGCTCTCAACTATTACAGTGTGTATACATTTTTGGGGACACCCTGTATGTTCTTTGGTTGATCTTTTCCTGTTCCTCTTACCAACCTCCCATCTGAGATCTGTTAATCTGTTCCATGCCTCCATGCCTCTGGACCTATTTTATTCATCAGTTTATTTTATTCATTAGATTCCCCTTATAAGTGAGATCGTGTGATATTTGTCTTTCTCTGGCTTACTTTACTTAGCATAATTATCTCTAAGTCCAACCCTTTAAAGTGGACAATTCAGTAGCATGTAGGACATTCATAGTGTTGTGTGATCATCATGTCTCTGTAACTTCAAGACATTCTCATCACTCCAGAAGAACATCCAGGATTATTAAGTAACCTTCTATGTGACTTTCTACATCCTAAACGGAAACAGCTATCAACTTATGAATTTATTGTGGATCTCTAGTGGTTTAATGCAAAATTCTTAGAACAATGAATGGCATAACAATGCTATTTTTATTACTAAAATGATTCAATTTATTTGTCTTCATTGCCATTACTGATTGCTTTATTTTAAAGGCAATTATTTGCTTTGTGCACTCATTATTGTTATTTAACTAATTTCTACCTTTAAATGTTTACGTATACTAGTATGTTACCTATATTTATTTAGCAATGCGCACCTTTCTCTACTAAGCTTCAATCTTCCTTATGGTTTTATTCATATAACACTGATGCTTAATTTGAAAAGAAAATTCAATAGTTCCGTTTAATAATTCTGATGTCAGGCTATAATTAGTTTCTTTTTTCTTCCTTTCCCTTATTATTCATTTTTTAAAATATAAGAAAATAAATATTCTCTTATAGGTTAAAAGGTCATATTTTATTAGATTAGTAATAAAATATGCTGTAGCAATGGGTAAGAGCTCCATCTTTTTCACAGCTGCATAGTATTTCATTATGCAAATGTATCCATTCATCTACTGGTGGGCACATGGGCTGTTTCCAGGTCTTAGCTATTGTAAATCATGCTGCTATGAATGCAGGGGTGCATCTATTCTTTCTGATTGGCAAGTACTGGTGAGGATGTGGATAAAAAAAGTACACTGCTGGTGGGAATGCAGACTGGTGCAGCCACTGTGGAAAATAGTATGGAGTTCCTTCAAAAAAATTAAAAATGGAACTGCCATTTGACCCAGTGATCTCACTTCTGGGAATATACTCTAGGAGGGCTATTTCTAAGTGAAATAATACATAGCAGCTAAATCCAGGGTTGCCTTTGTTTTTTTGTTGTTGTTTTGTTTTGTTTTTCTTGGCACTGGCGCAAAGGTGACAATAAGAAAGGGGGCTATTACCCTTCCATTATATATGCCTCTGTATCTCAACCTAGTTTTCCTAAATATGACTATCACAATTTGAAATTCCTTCTTAATCCAAATAGAGTTGATGGTATGAAAATTCCAAAAACCTTAAGGATGTGTAATTCAAGGGAGAAAAAATTGCTGCATATGAACACCAAAGGGGCAATTTTTCTGCACAGAGAAAGAAGCCACACAGATAGATGAGAAATTCATAGATTCACCATTGTCAAAATTCAAAGCTTTTCCGTAGCTTCAGGAATATCTCTATTCTGTATTCTGGACCAAAAAATAGAGTCCATCCTGACTAATGGGTGTTCTCCATTTCTTCCACATGACAATGCTGATTAAAATATCCAAAAGAGATAGCTGTTTCCGTTTAGGATGTAGAAAGTCACATTGAAGATTACTTAATAATCCTGGATGTTCTTCTGGAGTGATGAGAATGTCTTGAAGTTACAGAGACATGATGATCGCATAACACTATGAATGTCCTACATGCTACTGAATTGTCCACTTTAAATGGTTCATTGTATGTTATGTGAATCTCACCTCAGTTAAAAACATCCAAGGTGGTTAAGAAAATAAGTAAGAAACCATTTTTTCCTCTTAAAAATTCAATACTAAGTTAACAGAAAAATATGAATATCTATGCTTTCATTTATGGTGTATAAAATATATCATTCTTATCAGAGAAATAGACAATTATTATTTGAGTCTAGGTGGTAATCCAGTCATTTTGTCCTACCCAGTATATTTAATAAGAGTTATTATTATTTCAAAAATCTAATCTATACAGTCAAAGCTGAAAAGGAAATATCCTCTAATGAAAATTGCATTTTTACTTCTGCTTCTCAGGCACTTTAATCATTCAGTGTGTATTGTTGCTGGACTTAAAAGTTGTTTGTGGGCAACATAGCTGACAGGCAAATATTCTCAAAAGTGTTCTAAATTAGCACTAATTTAAATCACCTCTATTATAAAAGGCTTCCTTCAGCAGATCTGGAAAGTTTATATAAGATTTTCTACTGGACTATTTAAATGACAATCTCATCTGGAAAGAGTATTATATGACTAGCAGGCAGGAACAAATGGTAAATTGAGAATTTTGCAAAAGCATACTTATATATGATTTTTTATACTCACACACGCACACACACACACACACACACACACTTGAACAGAACCAATGATAATTTAAAGCTATCAAAATCATATGGAGCCCAGCCAGTGTAACTCAGTGGTTGAGCACCAATCCATGAACCAAGAGGTCACTGGTTCAATTCCAGGTCTAGGCATATGCAAGAGGCAGTGATCGATGATGTTTCTCTCTCCCAGATGTTTCTCTCTCTCTCTCCCTTCTTCTACCTGTAAAAATTAATTAAAAAGTATTTTTAAAAATCACATGGAGATTCCAAGTATGATGCAAAAATAACTAAATAAACATGTACCTTTTAGTGTGTTTCAAAGGAACTAGAAATTTTTTCAATAGCTCTCTGACTATAATCCAAGTATCTGAAACAGCTTTCTATCATACAGGAAACACACCTATATAGAAAAAAATAACTACTTAATTACCATGAACTTTAAACTAATTTTGTATCAATGGCATTAATAACTTTAAAAAGATTTCTGTGAAGAAGCTGAAAAATAACTTACGCATGCAGACATCTTTGACATTACACAAAGACAGCCATTTTGTATCAATGAACTCACATTACTAGAGTTCAAAAGCATTAACCTCTAATTTAAAATGACATTTAATAAGTCAACAGTAAAAATAAATGCATCTGGACATGTAATTTATAAGGTTCCTATTACATACAAACTTAAAAAATTAGATTGTGCCATTTATACCATTCCAGCTTTTGATTTCAGGGATGTAAACAAATAAAGTATATATAAATTATGGTTATACTGATAATGATTTTTATAAAAATTTAGGGAAATAAAAACATAACCAAATTATTTATATATCATTCCTCTTAAAATATTGTTGACGGTATGTAATAATATAGAAACTAAGAAGAGTAGTTGAAAAATATCTTAACATATCTAAATATACCTGTTACCTTCAATACTACAATTCTGCACCAACACAAAATCATTTTTATCCTGTAATTTTGTGATAATCCTCTTAGAGTAACTCTTCTTCTGGGTTGCTCCCATTTTATTTCTTCTTAATGCAGCTATTATAATCCTCTTAAAATTTAAAGCAGATCATATCTCTCCTCTGCTTGTAATTATATACTGTCTTCACATCGCATTTCAAGCTGTAGTTATTAGAGTGACCTATAGACTACACAACAAACCTGGTTCCACGCTATTTCCTATTTCAGTGATTTCATCTTTTATTTGATTCCCCCTTGTTCGCTTTACTCTTAGCAAAGTGTAGTGAAGTTTAACAGAGAGATATTTGCTGGAACAATAGAAAGGGTTGATTTATCAATAGTTTAGAGTGGAAGACGACAATGATGCAATTTTCATGAAATACAAGGTGTTCAGTTTTTCATGTGTTAAATTTAAGAAAACTAAATCTTTAAATGGAAATCCTGAGTTGGCATATAAACACCAAATAATAAATGGTTTTTGACTGAGCTTATCACATAGGAGACTACCTGAGGTGTCCTTGGACACTCTATGTTTATTTTCTAGTCCATACATATACTTAGCATGTGGAGGAAGCTTTGCATCGGTTTCCATATTGCACCTTTGTGTTAGGAAGTCCTAGAAGAAAGCCTCTCAAACTACTGATCCTCTGGCCAAGACAGTATATCCAAAGCAAAAGCGCATTCTAGAAAGATTTACATAGAAAACATCAAAATCAAGAATCTTAAAGATGCAGAGACTTGTACTCATCATTGCTCCTTTTAATCCACTCTACAGAAAACAGAAGAGTACAACAACATTAATCATCGAAGAGACAAAAATGCTGTTGTACCAGATGTTACATTTTATCTGCAGCAGATCAATACAGCCTCTGACATTTTGTATGTAGTTTTAGTTTGGAAAATGTTTTTTTTTCTTGATACCCTTTAACAAGAAGGATTTTTAAAAATCATCTTTACAAGACAAATTTAGTAGTGCACCTTCAATGTCCTGTTGTAATATTCTGCCTCCTCTTCTGTTCTTGGATAGAATATATTCTGTAGGGTTCTTAATCATTCTGATATTCTGTGTTAATAACATTATGCTATATTTTAACTGATGAGTAGGAAGTGGCAAGAACCTTGAATTCTCTAGTAAAACATCATGCTTGCCAGAGTGTCAAGATGATTTCTCAGATGTTTAAAAGGATTAAATAGTGGTGAATATTTTAAAGTATTAAATATTGAATAATGTTGAACATTCTAACATAAAGCTCCTTCCACTCCCTAAAAACTGACTTATACCACTGAGAAATAGACATTTGATTCACCTCATTGGATTTTGGAGGCAGTATATATCATACATGGGGTTATTATCCTCATCTGTTTAATAAGTGAATAGAAATTCTGTTAGTTCAGAATGTGCCTCAAAGCAAGAAAGATCTCTTCGGTAAGAACAGGATGCAGAACAGGCTGTTTTGCTTTAGCACCACGGACCCTGCAGAACCAAGGTGAGACAGATGTGCGTTGTTGAGGTGCAAGTTGTGTGACAGCCCATTAGGAGAGTAGTGTCTCAGGTTCCTAGTGTGCTGAGACAAAACCATGCCCTCAATTGCACAAAACAAACTTCCTCTATAGGAACAGTTAATAGGATAAAAATGGTAGAGAATGTGTGTTTGATCATAGGACACATATTGACTATGTAAGCATAGCTTTCCACTATGGCACTGGGTGTTATTGCATCCACTGATTCATAATTTTAGGAAAGCATATGAAAATCCACTATACCATGGAAGTGGTACATTTGAAACTAGCCTTAAGCAGATGTAGAAAAATGGGGCTCAGACTCTCAGGTCATGAATTTCCTCTCTAGTGAGAGATCAATATTAAAGCATGCATTAGGCCCCTTTCCTATCCCCTTTCCTGTTGAATGGAACAGTAAGTAGATTGCTCTGCCCATCAATATGTCTACGTAAGTCTTTGATCCATTTTGAATTAATTTCTGTACATGGGGACAAACTGCAACCCAGTTTCATTCGCTTGCATGTGGCTTTCCAGTTTTCCCAGCACCATTTATTGAAGAGGCTATCTTTACTCCAATGTGCATTTCTGGTTCCTTTGTCGAAAATTATCTGTTCATATAGGTGTGGTTTTATAGCTGGGCTCTCTATTCTGTTCCATTGATCTGTGTATCTGTTTCTCTGCCAATACCATGCTGTTTTGATTATCGTAGCTCTGTAGTATATTTTGAAGTCAGGTAGTGTGATACCTCCAGCCTTGTTCTTTTTTTTTCAAGATTGTTTTGGCTGTTTTGACGATTTCTCGTTCTATTTCTTTAAAAAATGACATTGGGATTTTGATGGGGATTGCATTAAATCTGTATATTGCTTTGGGTAAAATGGCCATTTTAACTATGTTGGTTCTCCCAATCCATGAGCATGGGATATTTTTCCATTTTTTGTGTGTCTTTTTCAATCTCTTTTAATAATGTTTTGTAATTTTCAGTATATAGGTCTTTCACATTCTTTACTGAGTTTATTCCTAGGTATCAGAAAGCCTTCTTAAGCAACACAGTCTGAGAATTTACAGAATGCGTTATTCAGATCAAAAGGCTAATCTATACTAATAAAAGGGTGATATGCTAATTAGAGTGAATGTCTTCTGGATGTCCTTCCAGACAAAGCCGCAGAAGCTGCCTGAGGCTCAGGCAAGCCACGGTGGTTGCGAGGGCCAAGGCTCAGGCAGCGGCGTTGGCCATCAGTGGCTGCAGCAGAGATGTGATGGGGGCATTGCCTTCCTATGATCAGCCCAGTCGCCTCCCACAGAGGGAGGCCAGAGGCAGCAGCAGGAAGGGGGTGATGGGGGCAGTGCCTTGCCCTGATCAGCAGGTCGCCTCCCACAGAGGGAGGCCAGATGGTTAGTAGAACATCCCCTGAGGGCTCCCAGACTGTAAGAGGGGGCAGGCTGGTCTGAGGGACCCCCTCCAGTGCACAAATTTTCATGGACCGGGCCTTCTAGTCCTATATAATAAAAGCCTATTATGCTAAGTGTCTGATTGTCCAGTGACTGGTCAATTGTTCAACCAATAAAGTGTAATATGCTAATGATATGCTAAGGCTGCTCAACCGCTCGCTATGACATGCATTGACCACCAGGAGGCAGACACTCTGACCAGTAGGTTAGCTTGCTGCTTGGGTCCGACCAATCGGGACTGAGCTAGATGGGCCATACATGCCCGGAAGCCCTCCTACGGTCCCTCCCTGGCCCTGATCGTGCACTGGTGGGGTCCCTCAGCCTGACCTGCACCCTCTTGCAATCCAGAACCCCTTGGGGGATGTGGGAAAGCTGGTTTGGCTTGATCCTGCAGGCCACTCCCCTCGAGAGGGCATCAGACACAGGGCTCATGGCTGGCGAGCACTGCTATGGTGGCACAAGCCTCTCCTGATTGGGCCTGATTGGGTGGGAGCCTGTGGCAGATACAGTGGGGCCAGGATGAACGGGAGTGGCAGGTAGGAGCTGCAGGAGCTGCAGGCGGCATTGGACTGCGGGTTTTGGCCCAATCCCCACAGGCCACCCGGAGGGACCCCACCCATTCACGAATTCATGCACCAGGCCTCTAGTTTTATCATAAAGAATAAACAATAGTGGGATCACAATTATGTGGTTCACTGATCTTACCACATATCGCATTACTGAAGGGCAGCAAGACTATTAAACCTGGGCCTGTATGATGGCTCATTAAAGAGAATGCACCTTGAAAATTCAGATGCTGTCCTACAAATTCCAATGTATGTCCTGAATTACCAGTGAATATATAGTGTTGTGTTTCACATGCCACAATATATATATGAGGTCAAGAAATTAAGGGAATAAGGGAAGTTTTGTTCCTTATACTATTATGCCCAGGGACCTACTTCTGAATATTTTGTTCCCCATCCTAGAAACCTAAGACCTTGGCAGATTAAATTTCTTGATCCCTTGAGGAGTGAAGGGCATTTCTGTCCATGGAAAAGGACTTCTCTCATGTGGAAGTTAAGCTGTGATGCTAAACTGAAAACTTTGGATTCTGCATGCCATCTGGTATGTCAGTGTGTGGACACAAAAATTTATTCTGGTTTCCATGAAAAACTAGATTAGTTACTAAATAATAGACAGGGCAAGATTTTATATGAAACTGAGGGGATTCGATGGGGTGTGTCTTGGTGCTTTCATGTTGTTCTAATTATGAATAATGAATTACAGCATTCATTGCCTGAGAACAGTATAGCTTCAAAGGCTCAGTGCCCATAGGCAAGCAAATGATACCATTTGAAATGATATCTAAGCAGAAGGAAAATCTAAATTTTTGATTCAGTAGAGAAATGATGATATCAACTACAAATTTAGAATTACCTTCAGCTGCTGGCCATAGCTTGGGTTGCCATCTCACCTTAATTATTTTAAGATATTGCAACTGGCCACCTCTTTGGAGGATTGAATTTTCACTTATTCTATCATGAAATATGTGTGTACATGTTACTCTCATATTCTTAGAAGAGAGCTAAAACCTATAGGAGAGTGCTAATTAATCTGAGTGTTGCCAGGGAAAGACTGTATCCCAATCATAATACTCCCCTGATTAATTTGGTGCCTCCAGTCTCTTCATCCTGCTCATTGAAAAGCATCCCCTATTGCCATCGTGATGTAATTTCTGATACTTAGTAGCATTCAGAATACTCTGGGCTGAGGGGAGGCATCTCTGTTCTCCTTGTAGAACTTAGCTAGAGCTGACAGAGTCATGATTTTCCAGTCCAGCTAGACTCAAGAACCTCTACTTCTAGTATCAGAATATAGGTCATATGTCAGGTGAGCTATATAGTTACTCAAGGGAATGGTCAATAATCCCACAAATTTTTACTAGAAGTATGGGGCAATTAGTACTTCTCAGACAAACATTGACCAAATAATTTTTTTTAATAACATAAAAGGCAAAAGGAGCCAGGGGGATAAAACCCTCTCTCTTTCTCTCTCACTCTTGCCATCAGATTGTTCAGAATGGGTGAAGAAGTAGCTGTCACTCATGGCAGCTGAAAGGGTAGTCATCTGATAATCCGTGTGGTTTACATAGTGGCTTTGTTGTTGTCTCCATTCAGAAAAGATTATAGAGTCATGCTGTTTTAGTATTACTTCATCATAGTCAGAGAGTGACCTGGTCTGATTGGTGACTTAGGAAAGTGTTTATGTTCAATAGGTGACTGTCATTGCTTAGTTATGAGTGACAAGACAGCTCCTAGCGACAACAAAGGTCTATTAGTACCAGTCCAGCTTCTAACTAGCTCTTTCTTATAGAAGTTAGTTATCATTATTATCCATGAGTCTATGGGTTAGCAGCAAAATTCTTCACACACAGCATGATTCACACCTGTGTCTACAGTTAGGCGTGAATAGAGAGGCATGATAACATTGCAAAAGTTTGTGGTCATTAATATGTGATCTGAATATCTACAGCCCGGTTATAAGTCCATGATCACATTGCAATTGACTTGGTAAACATTTACTGCTTGCATTACTTGGGGAATTCGCTTGACTTCTATAAATAGTCAGTTTCTCACAAGGGAAATTAGAGACCAAAGTGGTAATCACTCCATAATAGGCCTATTGTGAGGAGGAAACAAGTTCAGAAATGTAAAAGTTCTTAACACAGTGTTTGGTATAATATTAAGTATTATTATCTTTTACACAAATAAAATGTTTAGGTCTACTTACCCAAGATTCAATTTGATTAGGGTTACCAGATTTCTATGTAAAATATGACATCCACTTAATGTAAATTTCAGGTGAAAAAGTAATAAATTTTTAGTATCTGTATGAAATATCCAATATTTGGGACATACTTATGCCAAAAAATCATAGTTTATCAAACTTAAGTACATGTTCTGTCTTTTATTTGGCAACCCTATATTGGAAGAAACTCTTACATCATTCTTGCTACATATTTATTTGTTAGAATGATTATGGGATAAAATGATGCTGGGTAAAAGCTTGAATAAACATTATGAAAACATATCCAAATTATATTTTGTAAATATACCTATGTTTTATTTGCATATAATTAATAAAGATTCACTACTTTTACCATAAAATTTAAATAGCACAGTTCATAATTTAGAATACTTTAAATTTTCAATTTAATATCTAGTACCTATATGATTATGGGACATTTACTTAGCCATATTTGGTTCATTGTTAAAATGGCAATAAAAATTATTTTTCTTTTGTAGAGTTAGTAAGAATTAAATTATTTGTTACATGTAAATTTCCTTATTTGGTTTTGTTTGTTTTTAGGTAATACATGTAACAGAATGAGCACTCAATTAGTGTTAGTTACCATATTAGAGATTTTAAAACATTTATCTTATTATTCATAATTGTAGACATGTAATTTTATTTGTTAGTCCTCTTACTGATCTCTATTAGCTCATAACAACGAATTTCAATCCATACCTGGTAAAGCATTTTGGGTGAGGAGCAGTTTAACCTTTCCCTGTCAAGTCAACATCTTTCAGTATAAAAAATAGTCTATTTTATGTAGTTTATCAGTTATATCAGGATTTAAACTCGGTCAATTCCCAGTTAATCTCCTTTAAAAGGCAATTATCTTTTTATACTATTTTCCTTCCCAGTGGGACTTATAAGTAGAAGGAAAATTATGTATCACCAGGAGGCAAAATAGGGGTGTTGTCTTCATTGATTCCAGGGAGAGGTTTTACCCAAATTGATCTTTGGGTGCTGTCCTTTGTACATCAGCATCATGTATTGGTTTGACCACTCTCACATATACTGTGGGTGTGAGCTGACATTTACTGTTTTTCTTCATAGTCCTACAAAAAATAATCTATAAAACATCTTTGGTCCCTTCTGAGAGCTGTTCACATCTGTCAGCTATCTTTGCCTTTCCTTAGCAAGAAAAAACTAAACAGTATAAAAGCAATGATGTAGGGCTTACTTTTGCCTAAGTACACCATACCTTTTTTATCTTCTAAAGTGAAATCCGGATATTAATTCATGACAACCTGACAGGTGCTTTGTCCCTGGAGTTCCAGATTCCTGTTAACTTGTCCTCAAATCTACTAGAAGGGTTCTTTTTCTATTTAATTAATCTTCCAAACCTTTTAGGTTTCAATACATAAAGAATAAGGACCAAAATTTCATTAAGTATACTCATTCCAGAAAAGAGATCAATGCACTTCATATTGAAAATATATGGTTAGATTGCCAAATCCTGTGTTTTTCTTATTTAATATAATATTTTAAGCCAGAAAAATCTAAATATTTTCCATCTATTTCTCTACATTCATCCATCTAATCCACCAATTATTTTAAATTTTTATAGTATGTCAAGATCTTGGCTAGTGATTAGAAATACAAAAATAATAACATAATATTATTCCATCAAGGACCTCAAAATTTCGTGACGTAAATGCAATTTGCCTTTCTTTGTAATCAATACTTAGAAATAAAATAAACTATGCTTTTCTGTATGCAGATGATGATATTGCTTTAAATTACCTTAAGTGAACTTTAACACTAGTACACTTCAAATTGTTACCCTTAAAATAAAATGGTACATAAATATATCAGAAGCAAATCTCAGCTTTATGTTTATTCAAAACAAAATCACAACCTGTTTTGGCAAGAATATTAGACAAAGTTTCCAAGTAGAAATGTTAATGCATTCAAATATATTCAGTTATTTCCTAATAGCAGTGTATTTATCTATATCAATATGCAGATTATTTCAAATAATAGAATTTCTCTTTCAGCTAATTTGTTAAATTTGATTTGCCACTATATAAATGAATCATTTTTATATTTTATATTCTATGTTCAACATATTGCAGTCCATATTTTTTTATCACACAGAACATGAATAGAGCTTATAGTTTTATGCCCTAAAGTTGATATATTTAATAAGTTGGAGAAAATGTCAGCTTATCAAGTAAGAGAAGGAAATAAACATTCTTTTCATCATAAGTCTTGTTTGACCTCTTCTTTTCTGTGCTGCCATGATCATCTTATGGTTTGTCATATTTTATAAGCCTCAGACATTCAATTATACTTTCTCTCCTTTATCATCATTATCATTTGTAGCTTTACTTATTGCTTTGTGAATCTCACCAGCTTGCTATATTTGTGAGCATTAATTTAGAGTAACTTATTTCTGTTTTTCAAAAAATTATTTTTAAACTTAGAAGAGCACAGCAATGTAACAGATAAATAATTAATGCTAATTTTTGTACTCCAGGTTATTTTTAAGTTTTTACTCTAAAATCCAAAAGAAAAACCCCAGGCATATATTAATAGATAATATTAATATTGACATATTAATTTTAATCTGCCTGTAATTTGGAGCTCAATACAAAATCATAATTTTCCTTTTCCCTTATAAAATTGCATAAAGTTAGATATGCTATATGCTATAATATTTTATGAGTTGTCAATCACCTGACTGTTCCCAACTGGCCACAAACATTTTAAATTTTAATTTGCCATCCTTAATTTTTGTATTTTACACATTTTTAAAGTTCAGTACAATTTATTTCTTAATACAAGATTAAATATATTTAATTTCTTTTAGGATACTGTGAACAACTTCTGAATTATATTTATTTGGTCACTGGCTGGGGAGTTCAGTTGGTTAGAAAATTGTCCCTATGTGCCAAGGTTACAGGTTTGATCCCCCATCAGGGCATATACAGGAATCAACCAATGAATGCATGAATAAGTGGAGCAATAAACCTCTCTCTCTCTCTCTCTTTCTCTTTCTCTCTCAAATCAATAAATAATTTAAAAATATATATACAGGAATTTGGAATGTTCCAAAACTTGGAATATTAATACCATTTCAATAGCATTCGGTAGAAGTAACTTATTCTATTTAGAATTTTTTTTATTGATCACTTACAATTTATGTGTGTACTCTACTAGCAATAAAGTTATTTTCAGGTTATTTTGGCACCAGTTCTTACTCTAAATTATCTGAGATATTTCAAATGTGTCCATACTAATCTTTCCTATTAAATCAAATTATATAAGTAAAGTTACAGGAAATTGAGGAAAATAATAAGATATAACTCTTCATGTCAGCAAATGTAGTGATTTTATTCACATCAATGCAACCCTCATTACAAAAATAAATGGATTCCCCAATATTTAGTCCATCATTTAGAACTCGAATTTAGCATATTAGAAAAAAAAATACATGCAGGCTGGGTAGAGGTGGGTAAAGAGTGGGAAAATGGGGGACATCGGTAATAGTGTCAACAATAAATAAAAATTAAAAATGGCTGTTACACCCTAACTGGTTTAGCTCAGTGGGTAGAGCGTCGGCCTGTGGGTTAAAGAGTCCCAGGTTCGATTCCAGTCAAGAGCATGTACCTTGGTTGCAGGCACATCCCCAGCAAAGGGTGTGCAGGAGGCAGCCGATCAATGTTTCTCATCAATGTTTCTAACTCTCTATCCCTCTCCCTTCCTCTCTGTAAAAAATCAATAAAATATATTTTTTAAAAATGGCTGTTACAAGTATTTCTCTGTAGCATACTTTTTAAATTCCATCATTAATCTAGGTCCTAGATTCTAGGATATCAAGTTGCATTTTGTCATCATATCTCCTGAGTCTTCTCAAATTTGCAACAGGTATTCAGTATTTCTTTTTCTTTGCTGACCTTAACAGTTTTGGAAGAGTAACGGACATAAATTTTGTTGAGTTTGTTTTTTTTGTTTAATAATTTTATTGAATTCAGAGAGGAAGTGAAGGGAGAGATAGAAACATCTACGATGAGAGAGAATCATTGATTGGCTGCCTCCTGCACACCCCCTACTGGGGTTTGAGCCTTCAACCCGGCATATGCCTTTGACCAGAATCGAACTGGGACCCTTCAGTCTGCAGGCTGATGCTTTATCTACTGAGCCAAACCGGTTAGGGCCCAGAAATGAATTTTGTAGGATGACCGAAGGGAGAGATAGAAACATCTACAATGAGAGAGAATCATTGATTGGCTGCCTCCTGCACGCCCCCTACTGGGGTTTGAGCCTTCAACCCAGCATATGCCTTTGACCAGAATCGAACTGGGACCCTTCAGTCTGCAGGCTGATGCTTTATCTACTGAGCCAAACCGGTTAGGGCCCAGAAATGAATTTTGTAGGATGACCCTGGCTTGAGATTTTTCAGATGATTTCTCATAATTATACTCAGCTAATTACAATGATATCATAATCATATGGGTTGCAAACATTAAAGGTTTTAGGTTTTTATATTATAACAAAGCACTTGATGATTTACTATAATCATATAACAGTTCCCACTTAATCCATTAATCTAAATAAGTATTAAGCTACACAAAAAGAGAACAAAACACATGTAACTTTTATATTCTAAAGCTGAGTTTAGTTTAGATGATAAGTGCTGTGTAGGCTACTAAGTGCATTTGTTAAGCTATTGGAAGACATTTATAACTAATGTTCAGTTATGTCATCACACCAAGAAGAAAATTGTATTTAAACTGTTAGCAGTTAATCATTTCAGAAATTGGCTCATTACATTACTGTTTTGTTACTGAAATGAATTTAAAATGATGACACTTTTGAGAATCTGTACTAAGAAAGCTTTGGGACTCTAAGTAACTTGTTAGAGTGGCTTAAATAGAAAAATCTTTCTTTCACTCCTTCCTTCCGCCTCTCCTCCCCTTTCCTATACTTGCTTAAACTAGCAAAGAATAATTAACTATAACAATGTTTCCTTTTAGATTTGAATTCCAGCTAAGGTTATTTAAATGAATTGGTTACTAAGTTATATACCAGGTGTATTTTTATATTGCTTTTCACTCCTTTACTTTCAGATAAATTTATTATTTAATATCCTTTAAAATTGACATCTTTTACCACTCCTAATTCTTTTTTTATTTATTTAAATTTTTAATATTTTTATTGTTGATAATATTACAGATATCTCCCATTCTCCCCCCAACCAGCACTTACGCACCCCAGGTCTCCACTATCCTATTGCCCATGTCATGGGCTATGCATATCCTATATAACTAGAGGCCTGGTGCACAAAATTTGTGCACTCGGAGGAGGGTGCCTCAGCCCAGCCTGCATCCTCCCACAGTTTCGGGAGCCCTCAGGAGATGTCCGACTGACAGGGAGAGGGGCTAAGCCAGCAGTCAGACATCCTTAGCACTGCCACAGAGGCGAGACAGGCTCTCACCACCACTGCTGCACTCGCCAGCCATGATGAGCCCGGCTGGCTGACTGGCACTTCCCCTGTGAGAGCGCACTGACCACCAGGGGGCAGCTCCTGCATTGAGCGGGATCAGGCTGAAAAAAACTCTCTATTGCGAGAGGGTGCAGGCCAGCCTGAGGGACCCCACAGGTGCACGAGAGGTTGGCCAGCCAGGGAAGGAATGCAGGAGGGCTCCAGGGTGTGTCCAGCCTGTCTCGCTCAGTCCCGATCAGCCAGACCCCAACAGCAAGCTAACCTACCAGCTGGAGTGTCTGCCCCCTGGTAGGCAGTGCACATCATAGCAATTGGTCGACTGGTCAACTGTCTGCCCCCTGGTGGTCAGTGCACATCATAGCAAGCAGTTGAGCATCCTTAGCATATCATTAGCATATTATGCTTTGATTGGTGGAAATTATGAGTGTACTACCAGACACTTAGCATATTAGGTTTTTATTATATAGGACTAGAGGCCTGGTGCACAAAAATTTGTGCACTCGGGGGGGGGGGGG
>NW_005370983.1:26815-35967 GCF_000412655.1 Myotis brandtii
GTTGTGGCCAGCCTGCAAACTGCCATCAGCCACTCACCCAGACTGGCCAGGCACCCCAGCAGGACCTCCCCCACACCCTGAAGGGGATGTGGCCAGTCTGAAAATGGCCCTCAGCCCCTCATCCAGGATGGCCAGGCACCCCAGTGGGGATCCCCACCCTGAAGGGGCTATGGCCAGCCTGCAAACAGCCATCAGCCCCTCACCCAGGCTGGCCAGGCACTCCTATATAATAAAAGGGTAATATGAAAATTGACCCTAACAGCAGAACAACTGGCAATGACTGGTCACTATGACACACACTGACCACCAGGGGGCCGATGCTCAATGCAGGAGCTGCCCCTGGTGGTCAGTGCACTCCTATAGGGGGAGGTCTGCTCAGCCACAAGCCAGGCTGGTGGCTGCCAGTACAGCGGTGGTGGTGGGAGCCTCTCCTGCCTCCTCAGCAGCTCTAAGGATGTCCGACTGCAGCTTTTACCTGCTCCCCGCTGGCAAGTGGACATCCCCCGAGGGCTCCTGGGCTGCCAGAGGAATGTCTGACTGCCAGCAGGTGGTCATCCCTTGAGGGGTTCCAGACTGCGAGAGGGCACAGGCCAGGTTGAGGGACCCCCTGAGTGCACAAATTTTTGTGCACTGGGCCTCTAGTATAGGATAAGAGAGGAATATGCTAATTAGCCATTATGCCCTGAGGTGTGTATCATGACTATCACAGATCAGCATGAGGGTGGGCCAGCGAGGTACAAGCCGGCAGCAGAGAGCTACAGGATGGGGCAGGGCCGCAAGCAAGCAGGAGGCGGAGAGCTACAGGAAAAGGCAGGGCAACAAGCTATGAGGGGAAGGCGGGGGGGAGCTACAGGAGGGTGGCAGTGACCTACTGGCACACAGATTTGCGCACAGGGCTACTATTTAGTATATAAGTTCTTTGGTTTATGTCTTCTCATCCCCCAACCCCATAGCGAAGTATGTCAGTCTGTTCCATGCCTCCATGCTTTGGGTCTTATTTTGTTGGTCAATTCATTTTGTTCATTAGATCCTACAGATAAGTGAGATCATGTGATATTTAAAATGACTTTTGATTGCATAAGTTACATAGGATTGTATTTTCTTTCATAATAAAAGTATTGCATACAAAGCTGGACAGTCTCCTATTCCATCCCTGTTCCTAGGCATTGTTAAGAATTGTTGGGTTTTACTTTAGAACTTTAACAATCCTGTGTGATACGTGTGTATTTGTGGATGTGACTTCAAAGGATTGTATACCCCTTTCTATGTTTAAAGTTTAATTCTGTTCTCTGATAATTTTGCAGAACAATATTTTACCATGGTAATTAGCTCTTCAGCTTTGTTTAGTCTTGCATTAACTTCATTTTCTGAACTTTTGTTTTTACTTTCATTTTTAATTTGAACAGTTTTAGTTTTAATTTCCAAAATCTCCAATAGTTTCTTATTGCACAATAATCTCTAATTAATGGACTCACGTTCTTCATTTATATCTCGAGAAACAAATGAAATACAATTATTTTAAAGTTATTTCTAAATATACTCTCATTCTTCTTTTGCTTTGTGTATTTCTTATATCTCATTTAAGACAATTACCTTATTCAAATGTTTGTTTATTATCAAAAAAGCAGTGACATTCTAACTCAGCTCTTCTCTATGTTCTTCCTTTGCTTAGGCAGCTCCATGGTGGAGAGCTCTTTGTTTGTTTGTTTGTTTGTTTGTTTGCTTGTTTGAAGACTTATAAGGTAAATTTTGGGTGAGAAATCATTTAGCAGTAAATCAGGTCATACTCGTTAATCTAACTTGTAGCAGTAAATTCCATATTCATATTGTGAGAAGCAATTTAACAATAGACGGGCACTACCCCAGGCAGTAATTGGAATTGTGTTGTTTTATGATCACTATAAAATATGCTGTAAATTTCAAGAACAATAACTGTTTTATGTCTTATGACTGAGCATATTTAAAAGATATTTTAATAAAATGATTTAATTCTATTTCCAAGAAATAATTTTTTCTTTGTTTTAAAAGTAGGCTATTATCACAGTTTAAGAAACATTGAACTAAAGGGATAATGGTGGTTTGGAAGATGACCAGCTACAGTGGAAGAAAGACGCCTGGGAAAACACACCACACTGTGTTAATGGGGTTAGATATTCCCACTATTTGTCCTACATTGTACTTTACTTTCTTTGACACATTAATCATAAGTCATAGTAATTGCCTGCCTATTTTTCTGCCATCCTAATTAAAATAATAGAACAAGTACCCAACTGTGTTTTTTGCTACTTTATCTCCATAGATTGGCACATGGTAGTAGCTCAGAAAATATTGTTGAATTCATGAATAAATTGAAGAATTATTTCATATTGTTTTTAACTATACAATAACTATTAAGTATTTGTATATATGCTGAATATTAAACAATAAAAATTTATTCTTCCTACATTGAAACAATTCAGAAAGATAACAAGTGCATATCAAATAACTTATTTTTTAATTTTTTAAACAGTGAATGAAGGTTTTATATTTCCTTTTATGGCACCAAATTTCACCCAATGTAAAAACAGTCCAGTAATTCAAATGGCCAAATAAATAAACTGAAGTTTCTACAACATTGATTACATATATATATATATATCAACTCAGGCTTAAAGACAGGCTGCCACTTGCATAATTTGTTGATTATAATTCTGTCTCTTTGCCTCCTAAGACTACTTTGTTCCACCTGAGACACCCTTTCACACTTGCCGCACAGGAATATGTCTGGGCTTCACTAGTATTGACAACTCTATCATATTGATCAAAGTGTGCTTCAACATGTCCTTGAAGCATTTCTTACGACCATCTGTTGTACGACTGGTTTTCTTCAGTCGTTCATACACAGGAATCTTATTATCATCAATTTTTGTCACATAAATAAGCTTGCAGATCAAGATAAAATGAAATAATTCAGATGTTCAAAATTTGTAAGTACTCAATGACTGTATTATTTGAAACTTTATCAAGGTTTATTACTTCAGGAAAAATAGTTTTTTTGTTTTTTTCCTGATAAAATGCTCACTTAAGAATGGATCATTATCATCATCAGACTATATTTGTGTAACATTTTACAAAATTATTATTTTTTAATTGACAATAAAACTGACTCTTAGATTAGGTTATTTGCTTATTGTCAATTAGCTATGAAGGAGCTAATCTGGGACTAAGACCCAGATTTTTGAATGAAGATTTTACCACCAAATGTTATTGACTATGGAGTATAAAAGACCTGACATATGCACTATGATTACTAAATTATTCCAATTTGTAGTTAATTTTGAAATATTTTATACAATATTGAATTACCTTAAAAATTCTTAAAAGAAATGAGAATTTTTTCCTTTATAATTAATTAATAATTCAGTAAATCTTTGTTGAATAATAAACAAAAAATGGATTAATAAATAATGAATGAACTTAGTGGAGTTAATTGAGAATATACCACATTAAAAATGGGCATATAACACTCAAAGTAGATATTTTAAAAATTCCATAATCTATAGAAAATATCTGTAATACTATCAAAAATAAAAAATACATATTTTTAAAAATAAAAATATAAAATAAAATTTCATAATCTTTAAATGAATATGTATTATTTTATAATTAAAGCAATGAAGATAAATCATGCTTGATACTACCTCAGAATTGTTTTTAAGTATTATAAGAGAGCTACTGATATAATGTTATATCCCATAGGGTAGAAAATTCTTGCAGTTTTCAGGAACTGAAGATTTATAAAATATAACATATGAACTGCTTAGGAAAGCTATTCTTAGTCATTACTCAAATTCAGGTGAGATCCAACAGATGCAGAAATTTCAAGAGCATTTTCTAATAGAAAAGGAGAGGAAGAAGAAACATTTATAGAAACTGATGTCTCAATCAAAGGCCAATCAAAGGCCAATCAAAGGCAAACAAGAGTCTGATGCACACTGGTAGAAGATGACAGCATCAAGCATTTTTCTAGAAAGCATGTTACATATATTATTTCAATATACTAGAACTAATGGATCATCCAATGAAAGTTGTACATTACATCTTAACTTAGCTGTTTTATTTTTATTTATTTTTACCAGATTATTAAATACTTGGATTAGAATAGTGAGTGCACTTTGTCCATAATATTTACATATGCATGCATTAACATAAAAATATCAAAAGAAATATCCAAAGGTATAATCTTATTTCTCCTCTCTTCCTTTTGGAGAAATTTTGGGTTTTCAGTACCTTTCAGCATTGAAAAGGAGGAAAGTTAAACTCTATCTAGTCATTTATTCATGTTTAGGTATTTTCAGGAATACTTTATGTACAAGTAGATACTGTAGATATGAACTACATTTATTTTTCCCATAAGTTTGAGCTGTAAGATACACTATGCATTATTGTTCTACCCACATGAAAATTGGCAGAAAACTCTGAATATATATTGTACTTTTCCTCTGTTTGAGGGCATCAGGTCAGGTATACATGCATTTACGCATGTGATATATGGTAGGCTGTATTCTAAGAGTTGTCCTCCATGTTCCTTGTCCTTGAATAACCTTATTCCCTTTAAATGTGGATAGAGTTTGTGAATATGATAACATATTACTTCATGATTTGGCTACTCTATAAGACAAAATGGAAAATATCTAGGTGTGCCTAATGTAATCACACTAGTCCTTTAAAAGCAGAGTTTTCTGTTTTTAAAACAGAAAACAAGAGAAATTTAAAGGCATGGACATGCCATGGCAGGCTTTGAAGACAGAGGGGACCACGTGCCCAGGATGCAGGTATCTTTCAGACTATGAAGAGCGGATGGGAGCAGTGTTTCACTTCCGGTTACTAGAGTTGGCAAACAAGTTGAATGTTCTCAGAAGTGGAGTCTTCCCCAGAGTGCACGGATAAGAGCCTATTCTGGATGACATGTGTCGGTGGCCTTTTGAAACTGTGCAGAGAACTCAGTTGTGCCATCAGGACTTCTGACCTACAGGAATGTGAGCTGATAAATGGGTATTGTTTGAAGTTGCTAAATTTGTAGTAACATGTTAGAGAGCATTAGGAAATTAATACCTGATGTAAGACTTTTTTTAAAAATATATTTTATTGATTTTTTACAGAGAGGAAGGGAGAGAGATAGAGAGTCAGAAACATCGATGAGAGAGAAACATCGATCAACCGCCTCCTGCACATCTCCTACTGGGGATGTGCCCGCAACCCAGGTACATGCCCTTGACCGGAATCGAACCTGGGACCTTTCAGTCCGCAGGCCGACGCTCTATCCACTGAGCCAAACCGGTTTCGGCAAATAAGTTAATTTTAAAAAACAACACGTAAGAGTTAAACCATATCTTCAAAGGCCAAGTTAGGCATAACTGGCTGGGAAGAGGCGTTAAGCATGAAAGGGTTTCGGCTGGGAAGGCTGAGTCCCCCTGGCTGCCTGGCATTTGGGGATGAATCAATTAAAAGGAGGCGAAACAGGAAGGCAGCAGACAGGTCTCTGTAAAGCCTGGAGTTTTTCTGCTGAAGTTCCCTCCCTCCCACATGAGAGCCCCCATTCATCCTGGCAGATGACATATGGGATGTCTATAATGAATATGGATTTGATGTGATTTCATCTCTCCGCCAAACTAACTCACAGAACCAATTCCACGTTAGACTTTGTTAAATGAGGTTTTAAAGAGTGTATTAGAGGATAACTTTTGAAGTCTCTAAGCAAGATCAAGAGGTGCATTTGGGAGGAAAGTTTGGGGACAACTCTTTCCCCGTGACCACGGTTGGAGCCATGTTCTGATGTCTTTGATTTATAAGGGCGAGAGACCATGGGGATCTGTCTTGAGAGGGCTTTGACTTTTAAGGGATTCAACTAGTTGAAACCTTATGTGCATTTGCAAATAAAGCTCTTTTATATCACAGACTCTAAAAGCTTGGAGGTGGGATGGGACCTCAAAGGTCAATATTCTAAACCTAAATGGAATGCCCAGATCCCTGCCTTTACATCCCAGTGTCCAGCTTTGCCTGACACACCTCCACGGCAGCCCTGTCCATTTCCAGAAAACCTGTTTGAGTCCACCAGGCCTTTTGACCTCCAGAGCTGTGAGATAATAAAAGGGTGATGTTTTAAGTGCTTTTATTTGTGGTGATTTGTGCTGGCAGAAATAGAAAATAAATACACTGAGTGAGGAATTTAATGTCTTCATTGGGGTCAGCCTTCTGTTGGTCAACTTTTATTTATTTTTTATAAATATACAAAATTAAGCAAGAGTTAATAGCATATCTATTTTGGGCTAAGCATACAATGAGCTTTTATCCAATCCCATAGGTTCCTTTGATTAAGGTGTTCTGATTCCAACTCCAGCATTGCAGCACATCACGTTAACTAACTTCATGTTGCCTCTGATTGCTGAATGCTTTAAATTAAAACCATTAATATTTTGAGATTTTGTGTGTATATATAGTGTATATATGTATATATCTACAAACACACAACTTTTATTTGGAAAGCACATTTCTGCCTGCTCTACAGGATCATTTTATTTGTAAGTGGATCTGATTTTCATTGAAAATATAGCAGCATGTGAGTAACATACATTATTTTCCAATGTCTTTTTAATGTTCATTAGACTTTTTTGTGTGCTGATTAAATTAGTGTATACTTTCCCTGGGTCAACAAATCTGCTAAGATATGTCTTTAGTCAGATGATAGATCCTAGCCCCATTTCTGATAACAAGAAACATCAACTCAATTTTCCTTATTTTTTTCATCTTAGTTAATGAGAGGCTATCTCTGTAAAATCAATGAAACAATATTCTTTAAACATATATTGAGTCACTTTGTCTAGGAGACCTGCTTACTGATAGAATGCACTGTACTCCTTTCAGTGATATTAAGATTGATCAGGCCTGGCCAGTATGGCTTTGTGGTTGAGCATCAACCTATGAACCAGGAGGTCACGGTTTGATTCCCTGCACAGGTTGTGGGCTCAATGCCCAGTAGGAGGCATGCAGGAGGCAGCCTATCAATGATCCTCATCATGGATGTTTCTATCTCTCTACCCTTCTCCCTTCTTCTCTCTAAAATCTAAAAACATATTTTTTAAAAGATTAATCGGCATTTTGTATCACCTGTTATTCAGGTTAGCCCAGACCTTGTATGTCACAGTTCTCAATAAGTCTAGATACTATTCTTCCTCAGTATACATTTTACTTTATTTTAAATCAGTATAAACTCTGAGGCAAAGATTTGGATGAATGATGTGTTTTGGACTTTCAGGAATATATCCAAAAAAAGGTGAGGACAGAAGGAATGAGATTGGGCAGAAGATTATTTCCTTATGGAGAAATTTGATGCAGTTGTAACAGAGCCTAAGCTGATCCTAGGAGAGTTTGAATATTGAAGGCAGAAGGTGGTCCAATGAAGTACTGATGAGGTGGTCATAATAATCTGGCCGTTCATAATATCTGGCCACTCAGTGTATATGCACTTACATATTTATGTGTGTGTGTATGTGGTGTGTTTAGCATAGTGTCTAGCTGTATCTCCTATTTTGAGGTTTACTTTATGCCCTATATTTGCATAAATGGAAATATTTATAGCTCCTTATATAAATAGATTAAAATGTTATGGGTTTTAAAACCTAAATGCAAAACATAGCATACAAATCTCCACACGGTCCAAAGAAAATAAATTATAATTTGCTATTTATTACAAGAAAGACATCTCACCAAATAGATAGTTACTTCAATTATTAAAAAAATACAGATATAGGTAATGATAATTGCTATTAATCTGGCAGAAATACATTACTGATAACAAAATGATGGGGAGATTTAAAAATATTTTTTTCTAAAATAGGATACCTTTTGCAATTTTTATTTTCTTCCAACGATATATTTTGTGGAAATTTTGTATTATAATATGTGTTTTGAAAACAGAAGTGTATATCATTTAACAAATAATATCAGTAGTCAATAAAAAGAAAAATATTGGGCTTTGGATTTCCATGAGTAACTTAGCATAAACATAAATATTTTTTTCTCCACAAATAATGAGCCTGAATTGGTATAACATAAAAATGAGTATTTTCATTAAAAAGTCCATATATGCAGGTTAATTGGGACTTTAGGTAAAATACATGCTGAAATTATATTTTTAAAACATGATTGGCTAATAAGCTAAAGGAAACGTTTATGTACTCCCCTGGAGAAGATAGAATCTCAGTACAGAAATCCGTTAACCAGCAGGTAGCATCAGATGCTTCTGATTCATTGGAAACAGTAGGGAGCAAAACCTCCATGAGACAAACCACAGCTTTGCTAACAGTGCCCCGGGGTGTCCTGGCAAATACATCTGAAATATTGACTTTTATAAAATAGGCAAACTTACTTTGTTTGAAGAACACACATTTCCTTTCTCAACTATAGCAAAGAATCTCTCTGAAGGCAAAAGGTAATAGAGTTTCCTCCTTGTCTTTGGTATATTGTGAAACATGACAGGGAATTGGAAAGTGATGGACACCTGAAAATATAGGGAAAGAACATTATTACCTGAAACCACAGAAAGTTACAGAATACCCAAATATGACTTTTAACCTAATCTTACTTTAAATCTTAATAGGAACATAGATAAGTTACTTTTCTCATGATTAGCTTAGTAACTTTTTTCTTGACTACTTACTTCACAGGTAAATCAGAATGGGAAAAGAGGTGTACACATTCCACTGAAAAAACATTTGTGGGAAATGATGAGTTTGAATAAAAACTATTCTACTTCATGTTAAAATATTTGTATGAGATACAAATAAAATATCCACATCCTCCTAATTATAACTATTACATTCTATCAAGAAAATATAGGTATCCTAATTCACCTATTTCCTATCAAAACATATAATCAGGGGGCATACTTTTTTTCTAACACTTTTAAATTATAATATACAACCTCTTATTTTTTTAATATATTTTTATTGATTTCGGAGACGAGAGGAGAGGAGAGGAGTGGAGAGGAGAGGAGAGGGAGAGAAAGATAAAAACATCAGTGATGACAGAGAATCTTTGATCACTGCCTCCTGCACACACCACATTGGGAATGGAGTCCGGGCATGTGCCCTGACTGGGAATTGAACAGTGAC
>NW_005370983.1:38216-38819 GCF_000412655.1 Myotis brandtii
TTCTGCGCATGGGCCACGAAGTTTCAATCGCACTGTACGTGCACACCAGCACATGGTATTTTGTGGAAGAGCCACACTCAAGGGGCCAAAGAGCCGCATCTGGCTCGTGAGCCGCAGTTTGCCGACCACTGGCCTAGAACTATTGAACCCATTTGATTCCAGTTTTGGGTGATGCCTGAGGCAGCCAGAGCCAGGATTGATTTCTTCTAGCTACATAGAACTTTATCCATAAATTGTATTAACATTTAATTTATGTGTGTCTGGCATGAAAAAGATTTAAGCACATGCTTTGCCTAAGTGTATGAATAAATACAGAAAATTGCATATAACAATATTGATATGATATTTTAGGGAGATAACCCTTCTCTACTTAGTAATTATTCCATAACAACATTCTTTAATTAAAATATGTAAAAAAATATATTTGGTGTTTGGTTTATTTAGCATTCTTGAAAAAATAATTCGGAATTATTACTGACACACTTAAAATGGGGGTCTTTAGACTGGCATTAATCTAATGCACAGGAAAACTTAGGCATCTTTTGACTAAGTAAACAAATAACACTATTCTTTTAAAAATCCTTAACACTAAAAAAAGGAAAA
>NW_005370984.1:0-459 GCF_000412655.1 Myotis brandtii
CAGCCAGTTCACCATCTTACTGGAGGACGAGGGCAGCAGGGCACAGACACCCCCACCTCAGGCAACACTGAGAAGGAGCCTCCGGAGAAAGAGGGGCTGTCCCAGCCCAGGAGGACACCAGCGCCCACAGAAGCCAGCAGCCCTGCCCCTGGCGAGGGGCCCAGCGGGTGGAAGAGTCAGCGAGCTCCACTGGAAGGGCGCTGGGCGGGAGTCCCACTGACTCAGGAGCTGGCCCCCGTGCAGATAAAGGTGGAGGAAGACTTTGGCTTCAAAGTGGTCGAGGCTCTGGACTCAAGTTGGTTTTCTTGGGGGCCAGACAATCTGCTGCCCTACCCCACCCTAGTCAGCCCCCCCTTTGCCTGACCCCCCAATATGGGATTTGCCAAGGGAGGACCCAAAACGGAAAAAAAAAAGCTTATAGGGGCATGCTTATAGGATCAAATAGTATAAATATAGATG
>NW_005370985.1:0-727 GCF_000412655.1 Myotis brandtii
GAATAAAAATGTAATTCAGACTATATGAGACTTTAGACCGTCTCTGAAAGCTCCGATAACCATGTCGAATTGCTTTCTTTCTCCTCCATCTCTTAAAGACTACTGTTTTACAACGTAAAAATTTCCAGGCCTTCACGCCAAACCTAGTACAATTCTATTCAATGTGCAAAGTAAGAATAAGAGAACAGTGTGAAACAACCTTCGCTTATTTTACTGTTATTTATCTGAAGAGAATCAATTAAAAATTATCCAAGTTAATAAGCTCAAAGTTCCAAATTAACATCACTATTGTGTTTAATTTATTTAAATATAAACACTTTTGGAAATATTTTTATTGTTATTCTCATCTGATAATACTTGCTTATCATAGGAAACTTTTTAATTGAAACAACATTTTTAAATCACCTGTAATCCCACCAACCAGATGAAATAACAATTAACACAGATTCATAATCTTTCATATTTTATGGGTTTATATTTTCATGTTAATATATAGATACGCTTTTTAGAAGCTTAGCTTTCAAGGGGAGAAAAGAATGCTAACTAGAAGGAGGACAAAAGGGCAAAGAGGACAAAAATGAATTTAGGGAGTCTTAAGCCTGTTTAAAGATGGAATGGAGCCCAGCCTGAGTGGCTCAGTGGTTGAGCATTGACCTATGAACCAGGAGGTTGTGGTTCAATTCCCTGTCAGGCACATGCCCGGGTTGCAGGCTAGATCCCCAATGTG
>NW_005370986.1:0-1135 GCF_000412655.1 Myotis brandtii
TTGTTCACTCATAACTGGCACATGAATATTAAAAAAACATTATTCATAGTGGCCAAAATTGGGAGCGGCGATGTCTATCAACTAATGCATGTGGTGTGTCTGTATTATGAAATATTATCTGGCAGTAAAAAGGATGCATGCTGTAATATGAAAGAATCTTTAAATTATTACGCTAAGTAAAAGAAGCCCATCACAAAAGGACACATATTACATTACTCTGTTTACAAGAAATCCTCTACTTCTATGGAGACACAAACCAGATTAATGGACAGATAGGGTTTAGGGAGGAAGACATTAGGGAGTTCCTTGTAAAGGATAAAGGTTTCACTGGGGCAGAAAATGCTCTTCATATGATCACCATGGTGGTAGCACAATTCTGTGAATACAGTATGAACTATTGAAATGTACATTTTAAATTAATCAATTGAATGATGTGTAAATTACATGTCCACAAAGTTTTATTTAAGAATTAAAATCTCAGAGGGGAAAATGGCAGCCAAATAGCAGCCAAATAGGCAAGGTATCCTGCACCTTATCTAAGGGCCAGACTGGAAATACAACTAAATTGGAGAACATTCACCTGGAATTACCAACTGAGGTCCAGCTAAGGAAGAGACGTACATCAAAGAAGGACAGAAAGCACCTGGAAACTGGTAGGAAGGGCCAGGTCAGGAGAGGAGCTGACCCAGCTCCCAGGGGCAGCAGGCCCAGAGAGGAGGGAGTTCTGGGCCACAGGAGGGTCTGTTCCCTCTGAAGACAGAGGCCCAGAACCCAGGCTCGACACCGGAGCCAAGACCTGCAGCCCACGTAACATACATCTGTGAAAGGTGGCAGACCTACTGGCCACTGTGGAGTCTGGCAGACTGGAGCCGGTTGGAGAGAAAGCCGCAATTTGTTTTTTACTAAACCCAGAGCATATGAGTTTTCATTTGCAACTACTCACCTGAGGCTTTGGTGCAGGGAGGGAGGCACAGACTGAGGTGCCTACAGAGAGGCTGGCGTGGGAAGCAGTGCAGGGAGACATGGGAAAGCAGTAGTCAGGAATCCTATATTTGGTCGTTTGGATGTATCCAAACCGAAACTGCCACTTTTCCAGAGAGGAGCTACCTGCTCCCAGCAGCCACAGGGCAACAAA
>NW_005370986.1:2378-10605 GCF_000412655.1 Myotis brandtii
AGAGGTTAATCGGGGAATTTATATGCATATATGCATAGCCCATGTACACAGACACTAGCGTGGTAAAGACTTGGGAGGGGCGAGTATGGGGAGGAGGTGGTCAATGAGGAAAAAATACCAAAGCAGACACCTGTAATACTTTCAGCAATAAAGACAAATTTAAAAAATAAATAAACATTAAAATAAAATCTCAGGAATTGTCATCCAGGTAATTCTTTGTCAGCTGTATAATAGCATTATCTCCCTTTCTTTACAAAAAAATCATTACAGACCCAATTACCTCTAACTTTCTATAATTATGACATTCATCTATAATAAGTTACAAATCACAAGAAAACTGCCAAGTTGTCTCAGCTGGATGACAGCACTTTTAGATATTACACAGATTTGTATTTTTAAAAATGGCATTATTTATCATTTTCTGACTTGCCATAAAATGCTCTGACTATTTATCAAATGTATTTACTTTGGGTGTAGAGTTATATTTTAACTTCCTGGTTGATTTCCCTATGCACATAAGCAGGAGCCATGGTAAAGGGATCAGCCATTTGAAAAGAAGCCTGTGTGCCACCAGGATGCCTATGAAGTGGATTTCAGTTCTGCTGCTGCTACAGCTGAGTTGTCACTTCAGCCCTGGGAGTTGTGGAAAGGTGCTGGTGTGGCCCACAGAATACAGCCATTGGATCAACATGAAGACCATCCTGGATGCACTTGTCCAGAGAGGTCATGAAGTGACTGTTCTGACATCTTCTGCTTCAATTCTTGTTGATCCCAATAAACCATCTGCTATTCAATTTGAGATTTTTCCTACATCTTTAACAAAAGATGATTTTGAGGATCTTTTCAAGCGGCTGACCTCTAAGTGGACATATACGCCAAAATATACATTTTGGACTTATTTTTCACTATTGCAAGATAACACTTGCGAATATTTTGATTGTATTCAAAAGCTCTGTAAAGATGCAGTTTTGAACAAGAACCTTATGACAAAGCTACAGGAATCAAGGTTTGATGTTGTTCTTGCAGATCCCGCTGGACCCTGTGGTGAGCTGCTGGCTGAGCTACTTAAAATACCTTTTGTATACAGTCTCCGCTTCTCTCCTGGCTATACAATTGAAAAGTACAGTGGAGGACTTCCATTCCCTCCATCCTACGTACCTATTGTCTTATCAGAATTAAGTGATCAAATGACATTCATGGAGCGAGTAAAAAATATGATGTATGTGCTTTATTTTGATTTCTGGTTCCAAGCATTTAGTGAGAAGTGGGATCAGCTTTACAGCGAAGCACTAGGTAAGTCATGTCCTTACTTGATAGCAAGAACTCCTAACTTTCCTAGTGCCCTAAAAGGTGGATTTGTATAAATATTAATTGAGACAAATTTGTCTTTTACAAGTAAAATGATAAAATAACATTGTAAAATAATCTTTCATTCTCACAAATATTATGGAAATGCTTAACTTATAAGGTCCTTCAGGTACTGCTTCCTCTTGTGTAGTTTAGTTTGATTTAAAAACTGAATTATTTAGCCATATTACCTGAAGGATTGTTTCACACTAGAGTGCTCTATCCTAGACTCAGGAACTTATAATTTCAGGTTTCTAATGACTTCACATTCCTTCACTAAGCACTTACAACTCATCTGCTTAAACACTAAACTTTTGTTGATGGGTAGATATGTAAGTCAGTAAACTATATTTTGTGAAAACTCTCCCTTCATTAAAGACAAAATGAGTCAAAATTAAGAGTGAGCACATCTATTACCATACATTATGAATATATTCCTGCTTTTATTTGTAAATGTTTTTATTAATGCACAAGTATTATTAGGCTCCTAAATTGAACCAAATGTAATTATAGTACCAGGAAATGAGCCATACTCTCAAAACCTCCATTTTTTGGAAATCATAGATAAAGGGAATAGCTTGCTAAATTGCAGAAAATAGACTAAATAATCTAGGGAAATGTGTTTCCATGGATATGGTATATTTAATTGATTGAGGTATTAAAATCATTGTTTATATTTGCATTTATTACTTCTGCAGCTTTACAGAGTAGCAAATGCATGTTTAATTCTGTAGTGGCTTAGGTTTAACCATTTTCTATGATTGTGAATGTCCTGATGTGATGTTAGAGAAGAAAAACTGTTAAATTTTATATGTATTGTTAATATATATAAACATCCTATCTAATAATAGAGAAACATGGTAATTAACCGTAACTTCGCTACCCTTCCCAACCAAGATGGCGGCCGGCAGCCAGGCAGCTGAAGCGAACAGAAGGCTTGCTTGCTCCAGTGAAGGAGGAAGCCAAGGTTCCCCGCCTGCCACTGCTGGGCTCTCAGCTGGCACTCTAAGAAACAATGTTGCAATTATAGAAGCTAAACAAACCCCATGCTTTCAGCCAGGCGGCCAAGCTGGAGTTGCAACATTGTTTCAATTATAGAAGCCAAACAAACCAGATACCTGCTTTCAGCAGCGAAGTTCTCAGAGCTGGAGCTGAGCCTCAGAGCTAAAGCTGGCTCTCAGTTCCAGTGACAGCCACAGAAGGTAAAAAAATCCCAGAATAAAAAAAGAAAAAAGAAAAAAAGGAGAGGTTGGGAGCTTCAGTCAACCGCCAGCCTGAAAACGGCCCTCAGCCCCTCACCCAGACTGGCCAGGCACCCCAGTGGGGACCCCCACCCTGAAGGGGGTGTGACCAGCTGCAAACAGCCATCATCCCCTCACCCAGGCTGTCCATGCACCCAAGCAGCACTCCCACCCTGATGCGGAACACCCTTCAGGGCAAACCAGCCGGCCTCCACCCGTGGACCAGGCCTTTACCTATATAGTAAAAGGGTAATATGCCTCCCAGCACCGGGATCAGCAGAGCCGCAAGACCTCCCGGCACCGGGATCAGCGGGGGCGGGACAGGGGGCAGGACCACAACTTCCCTATCCGCCCTGCTCTGTTTGTGACAGGGGAAGGCACCTCAACCCCCTGATAGGCCCTGCTCTGTGCCATTAGGGGGGAGCTCCCCAACCCCCCCATGGGCCCTGCTCTGTTTGTGACGGGGTGGATCCGCAACCTCCCCATCAGCCTTGCCCTGACTGTGACAGGGGGGAGTGCCCAACCCCATGATCGGCCCTGCTCTGTGGGTAACAGGGGGCGGCGCCCCAACCCCCTGATCCGCCCTGCTCTGTGCGTGACTGGGGGTGGTGCCGCAACCTCCCCATTGACCCTGCTCTGTGCGTGACAGGGGGAAGCGCCCCAACCCCCTGATCAGCCCTACCCTGAGTGTGACTGAGGGTGGCATCGCAACCTCCTGATCCGCCCTGCTCTGTGCATGACAGGGGGGAGCTCTCCAACCCCTGATCGGCCCTGCTCTGAGCCCAACCAGGGGCTGCGGGGCTGGCACCAAGGGATTGGGCCTGCCCTCTGCCACCCGGGAGCGGGCCTAAGGCAGCAGGTCGTTATCTCCCGAGGGGTCCCAGACTGGGAGAGGGCACAAGTGGGGCTGAGGGATACCGCCCCCCGCCAGTGCACAAATTTTTGTGCACCGTGCCTCCAGTCATAATATAAAAAATGTACATTATATAAATCCTAGAGGCCCTGTGCACGAATTTGTGCATGGGTGGAGTCCCTCAGTGTGGCCAGAGATTGGGCCTGATATGGGCCGTCTGGCAGGGGGAGGGACCATGGAAGGTTGGCTGTGGGAGCAGACTGACAACCCAGCCAGCTGAGGGGATGGACCATAATAGGTTGGCTGATCATGGGAGTTGGCTGTGGGAGTGCACTGACCACCAGGTGGCAGCTCCTGTGTTGAGCATCTGCCCACTGGTTGTCAGTGTGAATCATAGCGACCTATCTACCATTTTTTTGGTCAACCAAACGGTCCAAATTGTCGTTTAGGCTTTTATATATGTAGATGTTTGCACTATCAAATCACAGACACTTTAAATATCTTTGGCTACATTATTCCAAGCTTTTCTTTTCTTTTCTTTAAGAAAACAACATGGTATATTTACATTACAATATTCTTATTTTCTCTACTTTTTTTTTTTCTTTTCCTTTTCAGGAAGACCCATTACATTATTCGAGTTAATGAGAAAAGCAGAAATATGGTTTATTCGAACCTATTGGGATTTTGAGTTTCCTCGCCCACTCTTGCCACATTTTCAATTTGTTGGAGGCCTCCACTGCAAACCTGCTAAGCCTCTGCCTAAGGTAAAACTATTCGTGTTTGTTCTACTTTGCATTTTCAGTAGGAATGATTCTGTGTTCGTCATTCAGAAGGTCTGGTCACACTGAGGGAGATATGGGAATCTGGGTAAAGTGACCTGCCAATTAGAAACTCATACTATTTCAAGAATTTGAATGTCACTATTATTACAAAATAAAGAAGTATACTTCAGAGACTTTGGAACTAGGGTCAGTTAAATTAAGGCCTTCATTATTCAACACATAAAAAAAGTATCAGATATTAATTCAAAAACTAATTTTAAAGTGACTAGCACAGTGCAAGGGGGGGATATACAGAGCATCAATGTAGACACAGGTTTTACTCCCCCACACCAGATATTTTACTTGGAAAGAGATCATATAAGCAAGTAATAAAAATGGTGTGAAAAGTATATAATAAAGAAAAAGCATAATGCTACAATAATGCTAGAGAACATCCCATGGGAGTGGATCATAATACCTCAGGAGTGACAATAGCAATCTGGTGTAAGTGAGCATGAGATATCTCTTGTTATTTTCTCCTTGAACAACAAAATTCGTTATCTATCCACGAACAAAAGTGCCAATGCAAAAGGACCTGGAAAGAGTCTTTCCCACCTACACATCAGGTAATAGGCAGAGAGACTCCAGTACTGGCTGTGACACCGACAGGATATTGTGAATTGTTCCAGCCCCTCTTACCTGCAGTCCAGGAGTACCTATAGCCCTGACTTGGGCAGTCACCTATGGCAGTGGTCGGCAAACTGCGGCTCGCGAGCCACATGCAGCTCTTTGGCCCCTTGAGTGTGGCTCTTCCACAAAATACCACATGCAGACACACACGTACAATGCGATTGAAACTTTGTGGCCCATGCACAGAAGTCAGTTTTCAGAAAGGAGATAGACGAAACAAGTAGAGCTCAGAGTGTCTGGTGAGGGAGCAGATCTGGCAAAGAAGATTAGTAGAGAACATGTTAAAGAGACAGGGTTCCTCCTGACTGCATTCTGTACTCCATCAGGAAGCCTGACCACAAACCATTAAGAAAACCTTTTTTACAGATCCCCACATACTGGCATGTGGGCAAAAACAGTGACCTGCTTTCCAACCCGTATCTCCTCCCCTCTGTGGCCAGCTCCACGTATAAGCTGCCAAGGGCAGCAGCAAGAACAAAATTTGATAAAAGGCTAGGGAGCAAGAGCAGAATACAGACAAGGGATGGTAGATAGGAGAGAACCAGAAACTTGAGCTGTAGCACCACCTTCAGGAAAAGAAAAAGAAAGAAAAAGCTTAATACTAAGAAGATCAGCATCTGGCCTGGTGCTTTATATGGAGGGAGAACAAACAGGCTCAAGAATTCTCCCACAAGAGGGAACATAAAGCACAGAGCAGGCATATTCATACAAGAACTAAAAAAGCCTTATCTATAGCAGTACTGACAAAAGGTATGTCTACCCTGAAAGTAGTAAACATAAGTGGGTGACTGCTAATTCAAATGCAAAAACAGCAATGCAAAATTCCAAAGAACATGAAAAATCAAGGAAACATTAGGTCACCAAATTCTACAACAATCCTCCAGCAAACAAATACAGACATGGAGATATATGATTCACCCAATAGAAAGTCAAAATAGCTGTGCTAAGGAAACTTGCTGATCTACAAGATAACACTGAATCTTGTGCATTGTTGGTGGGAATGTAAAACCGGTGCAACCACTATGAAAAACAGTATGGAGGTTTTTTAAGAAGTTAAACAGAGCTGCCATTTGATCCACAAATCCACTTCTGGGTATACTTCTAAAAGTAAGAAAAATAGGATATTCAAAAATATATCCATAATCCCACATTTATTGCACCATTATTCACAGTAGCCAATAAATGGAAACAACTTAAGAGAAGTGAAATACACACACACACACACACACTACAATATTATTCAGCCATAAGAAAGGAGGAAATACTACTATTTGGGACAACATAGATGGACCACAAAGGTATTATGTTAAGTGACATAAGGCACACTGAAAAAGACAAATAATATAGGATATCACTTACATGTGGAATCTAAAAATGGCAAACCCATTAGAAACAGAAGTATAATGGTGATTACCATGGAATGGTGAAAGAAAGATTAGTGGGTAAGAAGAAGTTGGTCAAGGGTACAGACTTGCGACTCGACGATGATTCAGTTTGGGATCTGTAGATCACTATAGCCAACAATACTCTTTATATACTTGAAAGTTTCTAGAGACTAGATTTTAAATGTTCTCACCACACACATAAAACGATAATTATGTGATCTAATAGAGGTGTTCACTAATGTTAGGTATTAATCTATATATATAAAATCCTAATGTGCAAATAGACCTAGTGGCGGAACAACCGAACAACCAAATAACCAGTCGCTATGACGTGCACTGATCACCAGGGGGCGTGCGCGGAACATGGTGGGCATTGGCTGCAGGCAGTAGAGTGCAGAACAATGCAGGCATTGGCAGTGGCGGGATGGTGGATCCGGTGAGCAGGGGCAGCAGACCATGGAGGGGTGCTGGTTGCTGTTTTCAGGGCGAGACTCTGGTGGTTACCGAAAATTCTGTGCTCCCACATGCCACAGTACCACTGGGTGCTCACACCTGCTGCCGGCATAGGCCCCACTCTCACCCACTGCCAGAGCCAGAGCCACTGCTCACACCCACTTCCAGCACCCAGTGCCGGTCCGATTGCTCAGCGTCGTTAGTAGTTGCGAGCGGCGGCTGCTGGCCCCAAACGTCCCTCAGAGCTTCTCCACCTCCCCCTGCTCCTAAGGAGCGATCTGGTCCAACAGCCGCCTCTTGCACCTGCTGCCAGTAATGGCCCTGCTCACACTCCTGGCCGGCACTGGAGCTGCTGTTCAAACCCACTTCCGGTGCCAGCCCCGCTCACACCTGCAGCTGGAGCCAGAGCCACCAGTCACATGCGCTGCTGGCATCCGGCACCAGTCCCAATTGTCCCTGAGGGCTTCTCCTCATCTCCCTGCTTCTGAGGGGCAATTGGGCCAGCAGCCGCCAATCACACCCACTGATGGCGCCAGCCCCATTCGTACCTGCTACTGGCACCATCAGCACATGGGAGCTGTGGTGGCCGGAGCAGGGCTGCCGGCAGACAGGGGACCTAGGGCCACGATGTGAGGGGCCAAGGGGGGGTGTGGAGGATGGGCTGAGACCCGCCCCTGTGCCCACTGCAGCCTCATGGCCCACAGTTCCTTTCGAGGTGCATGAATTCATGCACTGGGCCCGTAGTTATATCTATAAAATAATAGAGGAATATACAAATTGTCTAGGATGCCGTCACAATAACAGTAATGACCAAACAGCAGGCTGTGTAGGGCGACCAGGCTGGCAGGGGGGTTAGTGAGGGACGACCAAACGACTGAACACCAGGCTGTGTGGGGCAACCAAGCCGGCAGGTGGGTTAGTGGGGGATGACCAAATGATTGAACAGCAGGCTGTGTGGGGCTACCAAGCCTGCTTGGAGAGCGGTTAGGGGCAATCAGGCCAGCAGGCAGAAGCAGTTAGGGTTTATCAGCCTGGCAGTGGGGGGGAGTTAGGGGCGATCAGGCAGGCAGGCAGGTGAGCAGATAGGAACCAGCAGTCCCGGATTGTGAGAGGGATGTCCGACTGCCGGTTTAGGCCAGTCTCAGGGATCAGGCCTAAACCAGTAGTCGGACATCCCCCGAGGGGTCCCGGGTTTGAGAGGGTGCAGGCTGGGCTGAGGGCCCTCCCCCCCATCCCGCACGAATTTCATTCACCAGGCCTCTAGTCATAATATATAAATGTATCAATTTAACACAGTATACACCATAAACTTACAGAATGTTATATTTCAATTATATGTCAATTGTTTTAAACAAAAGCTTGAAGCAATTATTAGAATGAGAAAGAAAACTTTTTATGTTAGAAGGGTTAGGTATTTATTTTTCAGAGAGAAAAAAACAAGTAAACAATTTAAAACAGAAAAATCAGAGGGGTGGCGGGGGGGGGGGGGGGGGGGGA
>NW_005370986.1:10753-12807 GCF_000412655.1 Myotis brandtii
GGATAGATGAGTATGAAGTTTGGACCAGATATCCATAAAATGTTGTCTCCTAACACATTTGGGGGTAGGGAGCTAGAAAGCGCATTGAGAAATCAGGAATTTTTCTAACACTGAAAGTAATAAAATTTGAAAACTAATAAAAAATCAGGGACCACAGTCAGAATAATTCTGAAACAATTCCAGGTGAACGTGACTTCACCAGCAACATTAAATACATCAACATGAGCTACTCAAGAGGGTGACCATATCTTTGCAGCAGACAGCCCAGTTGTACTTCTCCCACTGTGGGGCAGGTGCTCCCTGGGAGAGTCAGCGAGGTGATGATGAGGGCCCCTCACAGCCGGTTACACATAGCATATTCTACTAGAACGTATAATATGATTTCAGAGCAAAAGGTGTCATACGCATACATGTCAGAAACATGGACACTCATATAAGTAACTATATAAGGTTAATTCTGGATTATAAATAGGAATCTTAAGGCTATTTCATGGATATTCTGGACAATAATACCAGACTCAGGAATTCTATCAATCATCCAGCCTGAAAGAAGTGATTTAGGGAGAGAGGTCCAAGATTTCAGCATAGGAAGACCCTGAACTGACACCTTGCCATGAACACTCAGAATATACACCTACATGAAGAGCATTTCCTCCTAAAAAACATCTGAGGGTTGACTGAACAGCTTCTGCACAACAAATGAGAGAGAGAGACTGTGTAGAGAAGGTTGAGAAACTGCAAGAACTCTCCAGGCTCTGTGGATACTCTTTGGGATTGGAGGTGTCTGTGAGTGCCAATGTTTACATTCTCTTCCACTGATAGCATGGGCAAGAATTCAATTCAAGTGCTGTAGCTCACCTGCAAGGCCACCATAGCGTGCCCTAGGCCACTCACCCCACACCCACCCCAGGCTCAGACAGACAAACTGCCATGGCAATGCTGCAGCCATATGCCACTGGCTTCACTAAACCCAGCCATCCAGCCTACCAGGGTTCCCACGGAGCTGGGCACACTGAGAAAATTGGTCATGTTTGCCTCAACTGTGGCTAGCCTGCATGCCAGGGAACCCCTGGTACCTCATACAACCACTTCAATTTCAGCCAGCCTGCTGAAGCCGCACAGCACTCACAGACTACACAAAGATCATTCCTACACAAAGCCTCTTCATCAAGTTCAGGAGAGGTGGCCATTTCATCTAATTCTTAGAAATAAACACAGAAAGTAAAATAAATGAGGGAATACAGAAGACTAGAGTCAAAGCAAATTGATCTAATACACAGAAACAAACACAAAGAGACAGCAAGTATAGGCAGACAAAGGAACAGGTCCCAAATGAAAGAATAGAAGAAATCTCCAGAAAAAGATCTATACAAGAAACATAAAACCTTCAATGAATGAAACAGGAAGAAGCATAAAAACTGAACATATCCGTTACAAGCAAGAAAATTGAAATAGTATTTAAAAAAAAAAAAAAAACTCCCAACAAACAAAAGACAAAAGTTCAGGACCAGATAATTTCACAAGTAAATTCTACTGAACATTTAATTCTACCAAACAATTAATACCTATCCTTCTCAAAATATTCCAGAGATATTGAAAAGGAAATAACACTTACAAACTCTTTCTATGAAAGCAGTCAGCAGTACCCTGATAGCAAAACCAGACAAAGACAATACCAAAAAATCACAAGCCAATATCTCTGAAAAAAATAGATGTGAATATTTTCAACAAAATATTAGCAAACTGAATTCAACAATATGTTAAAGGATTATACATCATGCTCAAGTGGAATGTATTCTAGGAATGCAAGGTTGGTTCTATATCCCCACACACAAAAAAATCAATGTCATAGACAACATCAACAAATCCAAAGATAAAAATCATATGATCATCTTAATAGATACAGAAAAAAGTATTTGACAAATCCAACATCCATTCATGATAAAAACTCTCAACAAAGTGGGTACAGAGAGAAAATACATCAACATGATAAAGACCATATATGACCAATAAAACCCACAGCTAATATCATATTTATGGTGAAAATGTAAAAG
>NW_005370986.1:16061-17650 GCF_000412655.1 Myotis brandtii
TTTGTCCAGAGCTCTGGAGAAAATGGTATCATGGTGTTTTCCCTGGGGTCGATGGTCAATATCATGACAGAAGAAAGAGCCAATGTGATTGCATCAGCCCTTGCCCAGGTTTCTCAAAAGGTTAGATAAACTACCTTAGAGCAGAAAACTAATGAGTGTGTTAAACTCTGTAAAATGTCTGGTTAAGATATTTCTACATGAAACGTAAACTATTAGGATAGCTTCAATGATCTTAGATACCAATTTGAAAAAGAAAATACACATGTTAGGTGCTAAAATAGTATAGAGGGTGTTTTTGATGGATAATAACTTTGGCATTAACATTCTGGTCACAAAGAAGTATATTTCAAAAGTACAGTGTGAAGTTTGGTTTGATAATAGTATTATAGGGCAGGAACAGATATCACCAAATCCTATCCTGTCATTTGCTTCATTTCCTTACAGGATTCCTAGAGTACTGAACACACTACCAATATTCTCTGAATAGAGTTAAATTTTAACATTAACCAGAGAATGATAACAATTTGAAAGGCATCATACAGTTTACACTTGCCAGGTAATCCAGGCCTCTCCTACTTTTCCTGGATTTTGGATTAGGCCTATTCAGTTGCCAGGTGATATTCAGAGTAAGGATGTCTAGGACTCACCAAACTGCATCCAGGTACCTAAGCCAGAAACAATGATTTAGAGAAAGAGAAAAAATGGCCTGTAAAACGTGAAGAGAACCTCCCTGATGGGCTGGGCCCTGCTAAATTCTGAAGCAGGAAGACATAAAAGAAAGGGTATAGGTGGGTCCAGCCCTCAAGGTGACCCTGTGTTTTATAAAATGTGGCCCCAAAACAACCCATCAGAATAATAACTTCTGATAGAGGAGGAGGAGGAGATAAAAAAGAGTCAACCAGAAGCAAGCCTAGTTTGGGACAGTTTCAGCTGCTCCTCCTTCTCCATAAATTATGGTAGTGAATTATTGTAATACATAAAATACACTTGAAGTTTCTGGAAACTTTTAGTTTCCCAACTAATGTAGCTTCCTCCATATCACCTATGCAAAGTTGCTGAGAACTTAAAGTAACTTTAACACTCACATAGCAAAAAGATTTTAACCACTTATAAACTAGAATCCAGCTTACTGGTGGACTTATAAATTGCTTGGCTATTTATAACTAACTAGTGGCTCGGTGCACGAAATTCATGCACTGGTGGGGGGGGGGTGTCCCTCAGCCGACCTGCACCTTCTCAATCTGGGACCCCTCGGGGGATGTCCAACTGCTGGTTTAGGCCCAATCCCACCTAAACCAGCAGTCGGACATCACTCTCGCAATCTGGGATTGCTGGCTCCTAACCGCTCACCTGCCTGCCTGCCTGATCTCCCCTAACCACTCAGCCTGCTCACCCACAACTGCCCCCCTGCCGGCCTGCTCGCTTGCAACCGCCCTCCCCTCCTAGCCTGATTGCCCCTAACCACTTCTGCCTCGGCCCCGCCACCATGGCTTTATCCAGAAGGTCTCCCGAAAGGTCTCCCAGTCTAATTAGCATATTACGTTTTTATCAGTATATATATACTAGAGGCCCGGTGCACAAAAATTTGT
>NW_005370986.1:21533-21859 GCF_000412655.1 Myotis brandtii
CCCCTAATCTGCAGCCGCCCCAATATGCAGCCCACTTGATCTGCAGCGCCCTTATCTGCAACTCCCCCCAATCTGCAGTCCCCCCATCCACAGCCCTCCTGATCTGCAGCCCCTGTGCAGTAACTCTGGGCTAATTGTGAATGTGTCCTTATTCCAGGCCCAAGGGTGTGCTGGTGCTCTGGGGCTGGCGAGGCTGGGAGCCTATGGCTGCTCTGGTCCCTGTTGTTTGGTCTTCCCCTTAGAGCATCCAGGCTAATTTGCATATTTCTCTATTATACATATACTAGATGTCCGGTGCACAAAAATTTGTGCACTGGCGGGGGGGG
>NW_005370987.1:0-803 GCF_000412655.1 Myotis brandtii
CTCTGTCTTCCCTTCTGTCTTCTATTGTCTCTAAAAAGCAATAGAAAAATATCCTACAGTGAGGAGCAAGAAAAAAAAAAAAAAAAAAAAAAAAAAAAAAAAATCCTGCTGGTGGACTTGATCTTGGACTTTAGTCTCCAGAACTGTGAGATAATACGTTTCTCTTACTACCCAGCCTGGGGTCATCTCTTAGGACAGTCCAAGCAGACTTAGGCCCTGGGCTCCCATGTCTATGCTCGCGGCTTTTCACTATGCCAAGCTGCCCTTTCATGACTATTACCAACATGTCTGCAAATAGAAAGACATTCAAATCCATCAGAACGTTGTTCTTATCTGCACCTGAGTATTGCAGGGAAAAGGATACAAGTTACCTATCAGCTTGTGTTTCATTTTTGTAGGTTATTTTCCTTATTTACTGCTGGATAATGAAATAATAAAAGTGCTCAAAGCACTTTTTAGTTGGTTATGAAGAGAAATCAATACAGCTTTTTGTTTCAAAAAGGAAAAAGGCATGAAGGGACACCAAGGTATTAAACACAAGTGGATTGAATAGTTATTTGTGAGGGGTTGCTAACAATTGAATTACTATTTTAATGTCATAACATGGCAGCACTCAAGATTACCTTTCACATCTAATCATACCATTTACATGGAAGTGGGAAAATGCTTCTGAAGTGGCCAAATGCTATTCATTGAATGGATCGCTATAACACTAGAAATTGCTCCAGAGGAAAAATAATCAGATTTCCTCGCCAGGCTCTGGGGAAAGGTTAATGTCTCTTCATTTGAAAAAAAAAAAAAAA
>NW_005370988.1:0-355 GCF_000412655.1 Myotis brandtii
AAAGAAGAATTAGGAAGGGAAGAAGGAACACAGGTATCTATAATAATAAAAGTGTAATATAATATACTAATTAGACTGGATGTCCTTCTGGATGTCCTTCCAGACGACCTTCCAGATGAAGCTGGGGCTGCGAGGGAAGCCCAGATCCCGGGTTCCTGCCGGTGGCCAGAGGGAAGCCTGGGACCTGGGTGCCAGAGGGAAGCCGGTGCCAGCAGCTGGGGGAAGGAAGACCTACTCTTGCACAAATTTCGTGCATCAGGCCTCTAGTAAAGAATAAAAATGGTGACAAACAAGTACCTATCAATAATAACCTTAAATGTAAATGGATTAAATGCTCCAATCAAAAGACATAGAG
>NW_005370988.1:547-761 GCF_000412655.1 Myotis brandtii
ATAAGGAAGGCCACTTCATAATACTAAAGGGATCGATACAACAAGAGGATATAACCCTGATAAACATATATGCACCCAATACAGGAGCACCCAGATACATAAAAAAACAGGAAGCTATCAAGGGAGAGATCAACAGCAAAACAGTCATAGTAGAGGACTTTGATGCCCCATTGACACCACTGGATTAATCCTCTAAACAAAAAATCAGCAAAGA
>NW_005370989.1:0-760 GCF_000412655.1 Myotis brandtii
AATTTAGATACCTTTTATTTTTTCTTCTTGTCTAATTGCTATGTCAAACAGGAAAGTGGGCATCTCTGTCTCATTCCTGTTCTTAGGTGAAATGGTTTTAAGTAAAATGGTTTTAGTGTTTGCCTATTGAGTATGATGTTGACTGTAGATTTGTCATATAAGGCTTTTATTATGTTGAGGTATGATCCCTCTATTCCCATTTGCTGAGGGTTTTTATCAAGAAAGGGTGCTGGATTTTGTCAAATGCTTTTTTTCTGCATCAATTGATATGACTATGTGATTTTACCTCTCAGTTTGTTTATGTGATGTATCATGTTTATTGATTTGCGGATATTTTACCATCCTTGCATCCTGGGATAAATCTTACTTGGTCATGGTATATAATCTTTCTAATGTAATGCTGGATCCGATTTGCTAGAATTTTGTTGAAGATTTTGGCGTCTATAGTATTTCATGAGGGATATTGGCCTGTAATTCTCCTTCATTGTGTTGTCTTTATCTGGTTTTGGTGTTAGGGTAATGCTGGCTTCATAGAATATACATGCAAAAAAAAAGAAACTAGATCATCAACTTACACCATACACAAAAATAAACTGAAAATGGATAAAGGACTTAAATGTAAGATGGGAACGCATAAAAATATTAGAGCAATCCACAGGCAGCAAAATCTCAGACATATGCAGAAGCAATATCTTCACTGATACAGCTCCTAGGGCAGTGAAAGTGAACCTTTTGAGCTCAGCATGTCAGCATTTTGAAA
>NW_005370990.1:0-736 GCF_000412655.1 Myotis brandtii
TTTGGAAATTGGTAAAAGTATATTCTTAGTAGCCTAAGAATATTTGTGCCCTTATTATGCATTGATTTAGAAGTACCCTCTTTCAATAAATTCATGAAGAGCATTACCCAGGAAACACATGATCTAGATTCTATCACTAACTGGAGGAGAAGTTTACTTGTGTCTGTCAAGTAGATGTTCTGGACCACATTAGCTCACACGATCTTTATTTTTAAGCTAGAGGCCCATTGCACGGGTAGGGTCCCTAGGCCTGGCCGGCAATCAGGGTCAATCTGGGCTTTCCCACAGCTGCTGGCTGCCAGCTGGGGCCTTCCTTCATTCCACACTACCCCCTAGTGGTCAGTGCAAGTCATAGCGAGTGGTTGAACCCCCAGTTGGTCAAATTCCCAAGGGGATAATTTGCATATTAGCCTTTTATTATATAGGATTGGACCAAAAGGAATGAACTAAAAAAGTATGGTTATAGTGTGGAGATGCTCCCAAGAAATACTTGTAGTAATATAATACAGTCTCAAAAATCCTTAAATTTTGGAAAATGCTGACCATTTCCATTTTCTTCTTTTAATATGGCTCTGCTAGTGTTTACCAAACTATCAACTCAGTAAATTCTGATAATTACCCTGGTGGTGCCAAAGGCTGACTATGGATAAAGCACTGCTGTTTAAACAAGTTTGATTTTCCAACAAATTACAAAACTTTAACTTTAAGATAGCATTAGTTTCTCATACAGAAAACT
>NW_005370991.1:0-19037 GCF_000412655.1 Myotis brandtii
GTCGCCCAGCACGTGGCAGCGCTGGAGGCTCGATCTACGCCTTGCGACTCAGGTCTGGTTGCTTTCCTACTAGGTTTTAAAAATGGATTTTAAGCTTTTAGAGATTCTCCTTCAGGGAAAGAAAGTCAAAAGCCACCCCGTGGCAAATGCAGAGCTGGCCAGCTCGTGGGGATTAGGGAAGTAAATTTCTTCCGTGTGAACCAGGGCTATTTCAGGATGGGGCAGAGGGAGAGAGGCTGGACGGGGCACGGCAGGGGTGTGCCGGGGGACCAGCGAGATTCCAAGAACATTAAAGGCCTCACACCCAACCCTAAATGCAGGAGCCCCCTGCCCACGAACCCAGGCTAATCCCAATGACCTCATTAAATTCTCTGCTGCAAAGCTGCCGGGAAAGCCCAGGGCAGGCGGTGTGGGGACAGGCAGGGTGGGGACAGGCTGGGGAGGAGACGCCTGTGCTAGCTCTATGGACACTCCAGCAGGGTCCTCAGATCAGTGCGTGTCTCCCAACAGAGCCGGTGGCAGCCCAGGTGTCAGACAATGGCAATATTGTCACCGCCAGCAACCAGGCTGTGGGAACTAAATACAACCTCTCCAGGGTCAGCACCACCCACAGGGTGGAGAAGAGCAATTTTCAAAATCAAACCTCGTTCTATTGTTTTACCGACACTAAGTTTCAGATGCGCGAAAGATTCCGTTTACACGATGCATATATATAATGAGAAGAAGCTGTGGCTTCTAATTTAGAAGAGAAACTATAGATTCATGTAGCTATTTTAAAGAAGAGGTATTTTTAGGCCTGGCAGTCCTCTGTGATCTTGGTTAAGTAATTTACTTGGTCTGGGCTTTTTTTTTTCCTTCTCAGTCAAAAAAGCAAATGGACTACAGGCTGTTCGCTGCTCTAAAGCTCTGAGTCATTGCAAAACTCTATAAATTATTTCAAAAAGGTTTTTAAGGTCTTTTTTAAGTTGAAAAATGTTGAAAATAAAAATGTCTTCTCTAGTCTGCAAATGAACAAGAGTGGGGCAAAGACCATCTTCCCTTTCAATGGAATATTTGTTTTGTTTTGTTGCTCTGGATGACAAAAGTTTATTTCATGTTTAATGTAGAGAAGAACGTACTTCACATTCTAATGAAAATTATTTAGTATTTTTCTAATTTGTTTATTTTATTACATATTTATGAAACCTTTAATGTAAAACTGGGCAGACTTATTTCCTCATAATTTTTACACTACATGCCTTGATTCATTTAGAAAAGAAAATATACAAATTATTGTCACTTCTTGGGGGAAATTCACCAATAAAGCAAGTTAAAGAAAAAGCCCATTTAATATGCAGTATGTGTTCCAAAATAAAAACAGCATTTATCTATGCAAGGAGTGCATATCATTTTCATTAAACCATAAGACTGTCCTTTTCATAGAAAAATTAATTAAATGAGTCCTGGCCCACACATTTGTTAAGAATGGTCAAAGCAGCAATATTTATAGCAAGATCTGGAAACCACCCGAAAGTCCATCAATGAAATGGGTAAATAGATTCTGGTTGTTTATACACTTGGATACTATGCAGCAATGAGAATAAGTGAACTGCAGCTACACATAACACTGGTGGTTCTTGGAAATGTAATGCTACGTGAAAAAAACAAGTCACAAAAAAATACAGCAGGTGTGCTAACCTTTATACCTGGTTCAAAACCCAGCCACGCTGCACAATATGCGAGGTAGGGACACAAACATGGAAAAACTACAGCGAAGAGCAGGATCTGAACACAGAACTGGGCACTGTCGGAAGGGGAGGCGCATGTCACGAGGAACACGGCAACCTCAGAAGAAACGTTCTCTGTTCATTGTATTATTGTTATTTATATCCTCTTTAGATCTTATAAATATTTTTATCCATTCAACATTTTACATTTCAGTATCAATGAGGAGATAAAATTTATTTAAGTCAGACCCTTCCTGGAACAGTACCTAAGTCAGTGAAACATAATGGGTAAAATACTGAACCATGGCCATCACTCGCTTGCTTTGCAGATCTGGACACTAATACATTCCAGAGGCTTCCGGCTCTGTAAGAACTTACTGCTCCTTGGGGGAAAAAAAAGTCCTAATCAGTCTAGGGGTAGTTTGATACCCTGGAAAATAAAGAACTAAGTAAGGAAAATCTAATGAGTCTTAATTTTTTAAAAATCCGAAATTTTAAAAAACATTGCTGAAGGTCTAATCTGGACTCATCACCACACTTTTAAAAAGAAGATACTACTCAGAAGTCTAAACTCCAAATTAGGCAACTGAGTTTTTCCTTTGTGTGGTGAAGTTTGGATTTTTCCTCTGCTCCTCCACCCATATTTTTGGAGTAGTTTTCTTTTTCTTTTTAATTAGCACGGTAGAAATCAGAGGTTATAACCCCTTAATGTAGTTAATATCTAGACCACCTAGAATGTTCTTTTACTTCTCCTCTCCGCTTCCATACTATTCCACCCAAGAAGAGGGCTCTACTTCTTTCTCTTTCCTCTTCGACTAAATGAAAAGAATAATTGTGGCGAGCCGGCACGGCCATGGCATACTCAGCCGCACGTTGGGTGCCATATGTGCCAAGCCAGCTCAGCCAGGTTTGGTAAGCCTGAGAGGGGGAGGTGAAGGATTGAGAAAAAACAGACAAGAGAAGAAAGCTGGGTCTGGGTGGGACGCTCTGATGGAGAGCTAGCGACAGCACCACAGCCTGTAAGCCGTCTCTTTATTTTATAGCCAGATTCCACCAGGCAAAGTAAGGGCATGGTTACAACCTTCTTGTGGGTTTCGAATCTACTCAATTACATGCACCTGATCAAGCTTTGTTTACTTGCTGCACCTCCTGCAGCCCGTATCACTCAGCCACGTGGGGCCACAGATTCAGACCATAGGTTCAAGCTTACAATTATACCCTTTATAATTGTGCTGGGAGGGCTTTGCCCCCCAAGCTGGGACTTGCACGTGGCCATGAGAGGACTGTGCCCTCTCATTAGTCCGAGGCTTGAACCTGTCCAAACACTGTAGCCGCTCTCCACAAATAATAATATCACATGATTATTATTAAATAAATTAATTCATGTAAGGTATTCAGAAAAGTTCCTGGTGCATAGTTCAGTATAAGTATTTGCTATTATATGTGTTTTGTTTATCATTTTGTAAATTCATCTCTGATTTGAAGAAAATCATTGTAGCCCTTGCCAGTTTGGCTCAGTGGATAGAGCATTGACCTGTGGACCAACGGGTCCCGGGTTTGATTCTGGTCAAGGGCATGTACTTTCGTTGCAGGTTCTTCCCTGGGCCAAGGGCTCACGCAGGAGGCAACCAATCGATGTGTTTCTCTCACATTGATATTTCTCTCTGTCTTCCCCTCTCTCTTCCACTCTTTCTAAAAATCAATGGAAAAACATCTTTGGGTGACGATTTAAAAAAACTCATTGTAGCATGTACCACACATCTCTAGGAAGTAGAATTTTACCTAGAACACCAAAGATTTCTTCCTCTGAAGTCAATCTGCTTTCCACACATACACACTCCTCTCCAACTCCCTTTTGGTGGTAAGGATTCCCAGCCTCCTGTCTGGATAAACCCAACAGTGGACAGGAAGTTACAGCTGAATCAGGTTAATTTCACATCCCCCACTTCCCAGTGGGTTTCGTTAGCTCCAAACCTGCTGTGGAGACTGAAGTCTCCCCTAACCCAAGTGCCTCAGTGAAAACAAGAGTGCGACTGAGGCATCTACAGAATCGGGCTTCATCCTTCTTGAATGGTCTGGCAGCCCTGATCCTGAATTAGTTAAAAATTCCAACAGATGCAGATAGACGTGCATTTCCACAGCAGAGGTACCCCCACAATTCAGTGCTTTACCAGCTGTGCAAACCCTTCCAGGTGGGGCTGTGCAAATGGAATTAATTGTACAACTTGCATTATTATGACTACTATTGTTTCAAGGGATGGGCAACACATCAAAGGGAAATAAGAAGCATTATAAAATGTCACCCAAACCTCAAACTGGAAAATGTCAGTAATATCGATACTCCTGAGATCCTCTAAGTTATCCTAAAATTCTCTGGGAAAACCAGTGAGGGTTGGAACAGCAACAATAAATAAATAAACAAACAAACAAACAAACATTTTAAAAAATCCCCCAAATTCAGTTGAATCCCAAACGTTTTACTGTAAATATTCTGACCGTCTCTCAGTGCAAGAGAAATCCTGTGTTGTCTCTAGAAAGGTTTGGAAATGTATCCTCAGCGCTCAGAGCCTGATCTCAATTTAAGAGAGTCCTTCCAAATTCCCCACTAAACTCCCACCCCCGGGCCTTTCACACATCACAGGGCCCTGGTCTGTGAGGAACCAAAGGAGGTATTTTGCTGGCCTGGAATGACATCATCTGCCATGGATCAGTAACAATCTTGTTCCATTGCCTCGGAACCCCGCTCCCAACAGTCTAGCTCAGCGGGCGGCACACTTTCCCCGCACATGGCCAGGTGGGAAGTATTTCAGGCTTGTGGGCCACGCTGTCTCTGTTGGAACCACTCACCTCTGCGGACGTAGCCCAAAAGCCACCACAAATAGATGGGTGTGGCTGTGCTCCGATAAATGCTCAGGGACACTGTTTGGATTTCATATAGCTTTCATGGCCACAAAATATTCTTCTTCTTTGGATCTCTTTTCAACCACTGACAAATGTACAGACCGTTCTGAGCTCGTGGCAGCAGAGAAAGAGGCGGGAGGCCAGATCTGGCCTCCGGTCAAGCCGTCGAGAAAATCACAGTGACGTGTCGGTCCCCTGAGACGGCCAGCTTCCCTCAGTCGGTCTGTGGGTATGTGCACCACACTTTGAACATTTTCAAAGCATTGGATTAATACTCCTCCCAACACACTGGGAGGTAGGTCTGTTCTGCCAATAGCAGGAACCGAGGCACTGGGACCTCAAGTCAGTGGGGGGTCCTAAGCAGAGTGGTTTTCTTTTTTAAAATATTTTTTTATTGATTTTAGAGAAGAAGGGAGAGGGAGAACATCAATGGTGAGGGAGAACCATTGATCAGTTGCCTCTTGCACGCCCCCCACTGGGGATCGAGCCCACAATCCGGGCATGTGCCCAGACCGGGAATCAAACTGTGACCTCCTGGTTCATAGGTCGACGCTCAACCACTGAGCCACACCGGCCAGGTGACAGAGGGGTTTTCTGACACGATTTCCACTCAGACCTCAGCTCCCACATGGCCTCCAGACACCAAGTACACGCGATTGCTAGCAAGGCACCGCATGAATACCATGACTGTGTTCTGATACAATAATAATGATCCTTTGTGACCCAGGATGACGAAATTCTTTACTGCATCGTTAATATATATGATAATTTGGCTCCATGTGTGGCTGGGCGGGCCATTGCCCAATCAGAAGTCACCGAGGAACGCCTCTGATAATAAGCACGTACTCCTAGGACAAGTTCCAAAGTGAAATATTCCATTCTCGTTTGAAAAGGTGTCTTCCTCCTGGGGACAAGTGCTGAACAGGCATCTGAAGATCCAGGCGTCAGCAGAACTGGCTTCCTTACCCGGACTCTTCTTGCCAACATTCCCTCTCACCTCCCGCCTCCCACACCGCCCACTTCTGCCCACTCCCCTCCGACTGGAGCACAGACACGTGCCCTTTGCTTCTCTGAATTCATACCTTTAACAGAATATTCTCCCCACGCTGCCAAAGATCCCTATCTCCTAGGGAGTCCTATTGGAACAATGGTCTGAGGAACTTGGGGACCAAGTCAGGCTCCCTACACCAATCAACAGGGTTCCATGGCAGCCAGGAGGACACCGCCACATGCCCCATCCCACCTGCTCCCACCTGGCCCCCACCCACCACTGCACCTGGATGAGGTCACTAGAGACGGCTCATGGGAATCTTCACTCTAAATGGTAGGCGGAGGTAGCACCCTATTCACTGGGGCTTCCTTCCCACCATGAAGAGGGAGAACGCCTTGTCAAGAGAAGGTGTCTCGCACCATGGAGCGGATTCACCAAGTGAAGTATTACATCAGCAGATACTTGACTTCCTAGGCACCAGTGACCAGCTGAGAAACACAACTCCAGGAAAACAAATCCATGCAGGGCCCTGGTCCCTGCAGCCCTGTCCAGAGAATGGCCTGCTATACCACTCAGAGTGCAACCCTAAGCCAGCCCCAACAGCAACTCAAAGGCGCTGATAGAGGGACTTCAGCAGCAATTCCCTTGGAACCACAGACCCAACGATATACTAGGACAACGGGTAGCCCCCAAACTGCTACCTTTTTCCACACCATTTTCTCTTCTAAAAGAAAAAACTCTCCTTAAACTCCGCGCTTCAAAGAAGAAATTAAACGTGTGGAGAAACTCTGCGACTTTTCTAAAAAAAAACACCCAAAGTCCTTGGGATGCACAGCTGCATGAGGAGACAGAGCTTCAGGGTAATTAACCGTAAGCAAGTCTTGTAAAAAAGGAAGTGACAAAGCACGTTTTCTGATGCCGTAGGGTTGACCTGTTTACGCCACTCATTTACAAATTTACAAAATTCTGAATCCCCATTCTAAAACAGAAAGGGGGGGCGGGGGCGGATGAAACCTATCTATCCATGAACTTGAACAGCTCACAGACCACCCAGGTTGCAAGAGGCCTCCAAAGGCCGCGAGGGCAATGACACAACCGACAAGAATGCTCCAGACTGAAGTGGGGTTGTTGTGTTGTGTTTCGTTTTGTTTTCCAGGATATTTCATTTTTCTTGGGTTTACTTCACCATTATAGTGATCTTTCTCTGAAGGGCTGTGCTTCAGTCAATCAAGATGGGGTTATCATTTTAAGATAATTATTTGTAGTAGAAACTATCAATTACCGAGCACGTACGTGCTAGGGACTAGGCTGAAAGCTTTACATACATTATCTCGTTTAGCCTACATGACTAACCCTGCCAGGTAGTTATTAATATCTCCCTTTTATAGATGAGGAAATGGGGTGCCAGGGAGATGAAATGACTCGCCTAAGGTCACACAGACAGTCAAATGCAAGCAAACCGAGGACCATCGAATGGGAAAGCCATACACTAGGATCGCTCCCCTAAAGGGCCTCACACGTTTGAGTCATGGGGTGTAAACTGCATCAGCCTCATCTGCAAGCTGTTATCTACACTAGAGTAGTTCCCCAACATGACTTTTCAGGATAATCATAGAGAAAGCTTTTTAAAAATAGAGACTCCCAGAAGCAGCCCAACTAGACAAAATGTGAAAAACCCATCTTGCATTCTTTTAAGTCAGGGGTGGGGAACCTTTTTCTGCCAAGGGCCATCTGGATATTTATAACATCATTCAAGGTCCATACAAAATTATCCACCTGAAAACCAGCCTGCTGTATTTGGTCAAACATTGAATTAACTCACCCCTAATGCCTTGGCAGGGCCAGAGCAAATGATTTCTCGGGCCTTAGACAGCCCTCGAGCTGGATGTTCCCCACCCCTGGTTTAAGTGATGCCAAACCACTTGGTGAAGACTTTTTTTTCACCCCCAACAAGTACTTCATAAAAAAATAGTCCCAAGTCGTAATTCTTCAAAGCATGGGTCTGGCATTTAATTGTTAAACATTTTCTCTCTGGTTCACAGCAACCAATGAATACCTGATGGGAATTCCACCTTTGGTGGCCCTAGAACCACAGCTCAGAGCCCATTCGATGAGTTCAGTGTCGCACAGTCGGACGGTATCAAGTCCATTACCCCACCCCCATGACCTCACTTCCTGTGACGTCTGCGTGCTTCTTAGAATTCTTCTGGAATCACTCAGAAACCCAAATCATCAAGGGAGATGAGAGACGAGAGACTGACTGGCACACATTAAATGATTATAAATATGTACAAAGGAGTTCATAGGTTCAAAATAAATTCCTATGGACCTGGCTTTCTATACAGTAGTGAGTTCTGTGGAAAGGGACAGACTTGAGTGTGTTTGCACACTTTCATATAGATTCTAGGTAGTACGGAACTTCATTTTTAATTTTATTTTTAAAATATATTTTTACTGATTTCAGAGAGAAGGGAGAGGGAGAGAGAGACAGAAACATCAATGATGAGAGAACCACTGATCGGCTGCCTCCTGCACAACCCCTACTGGGGATCGAGCCTGCAACCTGGGCATGTGCCCTTGACCAGGAATTGAACCGTGACCTCCTTTTTCATAGCTCGATGCTCAACCACTGAGCCACACCGGCTGGGCTTGGATCATCTTTCTTGAGATTTCCTCCATTCCCCGCCCAAAGCCCAGGAATACGGCCTCACTGGAGGGGTTCGGGAGGCTGACGACACAGCCAAGGTTCAGTCCCTTGGCGTGAGCCCAGCCACCGTACGTGTCGTGCTCAGAGGACTGGCTCCTGCCTCCCAGGAATGTCTGTTCGCTGGCCACAGGTCTGACAGATCCACCATCCCTTCCGTCATGTCCTATTTGGCCACCATCCCCTGGATGTGGTCACTAATTCCTGCTGACCGGGGGCGCTGCCAAGCGCCACAGCACAGCCACTCTGGCTATAAAAGGTCTGATGAGGGCCCTGGGGCGCTTTGATTTAGTGTTTTCTTCTCTGCCCACGTGTGTGTTTAGGCCCAGAGGGCTGGTCTGAGAAGGGGAAACCCTTTGGCCAACTCTCGACAGTACAAACTGTTTCATCCACACGAAGGAGTTTTGTTTTTTTCCCTCTGAAGGGACACAGGAAGGCAGAGCTCCTAAAGGGCCACATTTGTGTCAAAAACATCTTAAAGAAATATTTCTAAATCGGCCGTATGTATTTTGTAGAGAAGAGAAAAATAAGTTGGCTGCACCGAGCATCTGCCACCCCCATTGTCACTGTCTCGTGGTCTAGGTTACCTTCTCCCAACCACAGGATGACCATTGATTATCCCGAACAGACAGCTCTCTGTGTGATCACCATGGTGACGGTTCCCATCCCTCCCTAACAATCCCTGGTACCACACATCCAACAAAGTCTAAAATCCAATCGTGGTTACAAAATATAAAGAGAACGCCACCAGCGTAGCAGCCCATATCGACATCATTCTTCCCGGCTAAGCAGCTACATTAACATTTTTAGATCCTTGACATTCACAGCTGTCCTTCCATGTTTTGTTTTGTTTTTCAAGTTAAATTGTCAACAGCAATGGGCCATTCTCAAAGCCAAGGATGGCACGTCATACCAGCAGATGCCATCAAAGGCGATTTAGTGTGGTTTTCGACATCATTGAGAAGTGGGGCAAAGAGAAACCTAATCACTCTTGCTTGCATGATTATCGATGTATATTTGGAACACACACACACACACACACACACACACACTTCCCAGCAATTCCTCTGGCCCTGGTGCCCAGTTCAGGAACCACTCACTCAGATGCCAAAGCATTACTGGGTGAACAGCAGTTACCTTGGTGATAAATAATGTCCCCACCCAGCCAGAGGCGGTAAGGAAGATCCGAACACCAATTTCAGAAGTCACGGTGGCTGCGTGAGTGTGAGCTGTACGTGTGTCTAACTCTAAAGTGTTCTTATTTCCCCTCTGTGAGACTGAAAAGCTTCTGTTTCAGGATAGAAAAGCTATTAAGAAAGCCATCAAAAGCCCCACAAGATCAAGGGTTTCATGCGTACGGGGGTCTCCTGTACTATCATTTTTCAATGTTTATATTATAGAGAATTTCAAACATACAGAAAAGCACAAAGCATAATGTAGAACATCTGTGTACCCATGACCAAGCTTTGCCAAAACTTAATGCCTGGCCATATTTACATTAGGCCTTTTCCTTGATAACTACCGTAATTACACAGGCAAATAAAAAGCTGTGAGGAGCCTTCTCCAATGCCATACCCTTGCCTCCCTAAACAATATATAGATATTTTGCATGTTTTCCAGCTTTATATAAATGGTGTCCAACTGTAAGTGTCAATCTACACTTTGTTTTTCTTCCTCAGCATTGAGTTTCTAAAATCTATCCATATTCACACAAGTGGATCTAATTCATTCATTTTCATCACTGCATAAAAAGATAGCACAGCCCTAGCTGGCTTGGCTCAGTGGATGGAGCGTTGGCCTGCAGATTGAAGGGTCCCGGGTTCGATTCCCGTCAAGGGCACATGACTTGCAGATCTCCAGTGGAGGGCGTGCAGGAGGCAGCCGATCAATGATTCTCTCTCATCATTGATGTTTCTCTCTCTCCCTCTCCATTCCTCTCTGAAATCAACAAAAATATATATATATTAAAAAAAGATAGCACATATGATTTCTCTTTTTTCCTTCTAAAAAGCAGTGATTGTTTTAGATTTTTCGTATCACAAGCAACGCAGAAATGAGTGTTCTGATACACGTGTCCTTTTGCACATGTACAGTGATTTCTCAGGGCATCCACGCCGAAGTGGGAGTGGGAGCTACAAGATGTGTGTGCATCTGCAGCGTTACTGGGTGTTGCCACAAACCTCTCCAAAGGAATTATACCAAATCCTACTCCCACCATCAGAGTATGAGAATGTCTATTGCTCCACATCCTTGTCATGAACTAATACTGTGAGATTCTTTCACTTTCGCCTACCCAATGGGTATGAATTGGCTTCTCCTGTTCACTGGTGTGTGTCTGACTATCAGTGAGGCAAACTTCCTCTCATGCTTACTGGCCGTCTAACTCTTCATTTCTATGAACTGCCCATTTTTGTACTTGCCTTTTATCTTATTGCTTGTAAGAGATCTTTGCCTATTCTGTGACTTGGAGAATGCTGCTTTGGGTCTCAGCTTCCCCATCCATAAGGCAGAGATAATAATATCCATCTCTTAGGGATGATTTGAAGCTGATCATGAAGACCGAGTCCAGTGCCTAGGACATGTGAGACACTAAAAAACACCATCACTATTTCTACTATTGTTCTGAATATGGATAAGGTTCAGGATAGAAAGTATTTCTAGCTTTTCTCCCAGATGTGTAGCTCCCTTTGGAATAAGTACCGGAGGATTCAGAGGAGCCGCCTCAGCAACTCTCCTTGTCCAGACTATTTCCCATGATTCAAAGACATGATATCAGTACCTGGTTATTTGTAAGTTACCATCAGGAAAATGGGGAGTCAGTTCCCCTAGATCTTGCTTAAACTCAACATGGAAGTTACACTTCCTTCAATCCACACGTGGCTGTGGCCTCCTCTGTGAATGACCGTGAGCCCGAGTCGGTTACGTTAAAGTGTGGCAGGAACTCTGGGCAGAGGGCAATGGGCTATGGAGGCCGGCAGGTAAATCAGGGTTAGGGACCTGTCAGGTTTCCTAAGATGGAAATTCAGCCATGACTTCATGGGATTCCACCAGGCCCAGGGCCAGTCCCTTTCCCCACACATCATACGTGATCCTTGGATAAGAAAAGCCAAAGGACAATTACCCTGTCACTTGTCACAGACACGGGTGTTTTGTAATAATGGCCAGAAGCACACTGACATCCCCCGGGGGGGCAGCCGGTCCCATTCAGTGCTCACTGTGGAATTACCTATCTGTCGCCAAGATCCAGAGGGACACGCTCCAGAGGACGTGTTGGTGAGCGAGAGACGCAATAAAAAGGACCCGCGTCAGCCTCCCTGCTGGCGCTCTTGACATCCTTCATTTGGTGGTGAGAGCCTCCCAGCTTGGCTCCTGTTCAGGGCAGCCTGACCTTTCCTGGGAGAAAGGCTGTGTCCATTCATCCTCACGAACCCTGCCATGGAGTCAGCAAGCATGGATAGCTGTCCTCCAGGCCTATCAGGTAGTCCTGACATCAGCGCCAATGAGTAAACTGGCAGGGTCCCTTTCCAGATGCACTTGTACGTGATCTAACGCTCAGAATTCTCTCCCTTCGGATTCCTTTTCAACGGGCACTAGCAAAAGCCCAGACTTCCCGTAGCGACTGAAGAAAGAGGCCTTCTCAGAGCGATCCTGGGTAAGAGTCAACCCCAGCCCAAATATAATTAGCCCATCTTCTGATATCTATCTAGGTGCACTGCTCTGTTCCTTCAATGCGTGCCAAGTTTCCACCTTCCAGAAGTTAAACTGCCATATAAAAATGCCCTGGCGATGATGAGTAATTAGACACCGTAATGGAAAACTAACTGTGTTTTTATTTAGAGCATTCGTTTTAACGAGGCCTTTCTTTTTCTAACTGTTATTAAGCTGCAATAAAAATCAATGAAATCCCGAGGGTTTGCAAAGGCTTTTTGGTTAAAATGAAAACAAGAAACAAAAACACACCAGAGTATTTCGTTGGCTAAGACCACCAACTTTGTACAAGGCCCTGATCTGAACTCCGTGATTAATACATTCTACTGCCTACTCTATCCTGTCCCCCATGTAGCGGGGCGGGGGGGGGGGGGGGGGGGGGGGAGCGGGGGGAGAGAGAACCCTTCCAACCTCTGGAGCAGCCAAAACGGAGACAGACCCTGGCGAGGGGGGAGAGAGGGGCCTGTCACATGTAACATGTCTTCACCCACATAGTCTCAATCCTTCTCTTCCCTTCCTCTTTGTCATACTGAGCCCGAGTGTGCCACTTGACGGTTCTGCGGACATTCTGGCTTCGAAGAAGCTCAGCCAGCTGTGAGCATGGGGTCCATCCCCCACACTGAAAACTCCCGCTCCTCCGCGTGCTGCATGGACCCAGGACTCCCCAAAAGAGAGCGCTGAAGCTTCGATCTATGCATCGCATCCAGATCCTGGCAGCCCCCTCCACCAGATTCCAGTTAAGAGTTCGGCAACGGACTCAGCGACAGGACCCGAATTCACTTCCCTCGGCCAGGACCAGTGGCGAGCGTGGGGGTCGGGCTCACAACACCCACAGAACTTCAGAGGCTTCGTGCACATGAGGGAGCCTCAGATCCGGGCGACCTGCCTGGCTTTCATCTCTGCTCCTCTTCCTCCTTGACCTCAAAACAAAAGTGCCAGTGACACCTAAAACTGCTCCTGGGTTAGCACTGACTCAGGCCTCCACATTGAACGCACATGCCGGGCAGGCCCCAGGCTCTGGGTCCCCTCCCCTAAGGGGCTCCGGCGTGTGTCTAAGTGAAATCACCGTGAGCCACTTACAGGCCCTACGCTGACAGAAGGATTTCCGAAGCCACCTTTGTTTCGTCCCCACAGCCCCTGCAGGACACTGTGGCACATACAAGGCTGAGTCGAGTAGCTTCAAGTTTCAAAAGAAACCCCTTTTTTTTTCCTTTTCCCTTTTCCTTTCTTTTTCCCTTTTCCTTTCTCTCTCTCTCTCTCTCTGTCTCTCTCTCCATCTCTCTGTACAATCCTCAACTGCTTTTCATACAGATTCCTGGGATATATTACTCCTAATGATCTTTGCCTTTAGATTCCCGAGATATGTTAAAACTGGCAACTTGATCACTGCTGTCCACGCTTGTATCACAAATTGTTTTCCATCCAGACGTACAACCGATAAACACACAAACGAGCATCTCTGTAGGAAACTGATTTCGTAGAGTTACCATGGGTACAGTTTCACTGGAGTTCATCTGAGTTGTCGTTAACGAGGTTAACATGACAGTTTTGCTGGTGATAACGCCCTTTAGGTGGAGTTCAAAGAGGAAATTCCATATGGTAAGCAAAAGCATTGAAGTGTCACAATGCTCCCCATCCCAATTCCAAACTGCCCATCACATACTTGAGAGAAGGACCACAAAGGGCTTGGCAGTGGTTCTACAAGTAGTCTAGAGACATTTTTTAAATATCCCAACTGTTTGTCAAGATTTAGAAGAAACCTGACATTAATGACTCATAACAGTGCCATCACCGAGCAAGCATAAATATTGGTTGAGTTAAATTATTGCATTCCATGAAACTGAAGATTACAGGCGTTTGGAGAGGTATGGTAACCTGTGAACGAAACTTCTAATCATTTTCTCATTAGAAAAAATCACAACCAGCGAAGAAACTGCTCATGCAGTAGTCACTAGTTGAAACTGACTCCTGAAAGAACCCCTCAGCATCCCTAGTCAACAAAGGAGTTATAACATTTAAGGGATAGTAAAACAACAGCTGAGGATCTCAAAAGAACTCAGCCCAAATATAGTCTCTGACCCTGATGCGTCCTGGCCCTGTGAGCCCCTTGATTTATGTGCCCTTACAATGGGAACAGGAGAAGTGGTTATGAGTAATTGCTAATAAAAGCCTATTTGCCTCTGGCAGAAATGCAAATGCTTGTTCGTAATGATCATTTTCCCAAACCCCAGTTTACATTTCTCCATTAACATTCCAGTGCCCAGCTCCCAGCTCCCAAGATCCTACGGGGTCTGGTTTCTGACTCAAAGCCAGAGCCGAGTTTGGGGAACCACAGGAGCCAACTCCAGAAAGCAGTAGCTGGCTCCCGACCTCCCTACGAAGTCATGATACCCGTCCGCACCTCCTTTCATTTTTCACTGCGATGACACCCAATCTTTGTGATTAAAAAGAAAAAGAAAAATGAACCCAAGGACACCACCCCAAAGAACTTGTTTCTCTTGGACCCACCAAAGGATAAAATGTTCTCAATGCCACCTCCTCAGATAAACACCCTTCCCCAAATGCCCCTTTTAATTGGCTGGTTGTCTGTGCCTTGGGTGTGACTGCAGGAGTTTACCCCGGGTGTGTGACCACGTAGGAAAGGTCTTCCTACTCCTGGGTACCCTAACGAGAAGGACAGCATGGGTAGCATGGACAGAAACGACGTCCACACTGATGTGACCCTAGCACTTTGCAAAACAGTGTCTTCTTCTAGGGGACACTGGTTTATGATCCCTTCCACCTCTATACCTCCAGTCAGCTATACAATAAGACTGGCCAATCACGGACAGATTCAACAGGATCATTCTGCCAGAGAAGGGGGAAGGAATTAGACTATGGTTTAAATGTTTTTTACCCTCACCCAAGGATATATTTACTGATTTTAGAGAGAGGAAAGGAAAGAGAGAAAGGGAGAAAGGTGGGGGAGAGAAAGAAACATCAATCAGCCACCTCTTATAGACATCCCAACCAGGGATCAAATCCGAAACCCAGGTACATGCCCTGACCAGGAATCGAACCCGAAACCTTTGGTTTACAGGAAGACGCTCCAACCAACCGAGCCACGCGGCCAGGGCTGGACTATGGTTTCAGTGGAATAATTAAAAGTCACGTACTGGTCATGGGTTGTAAAATGTCCACATGTCTACATTCACCTCCCCACAAATATGTATGTGCAAGTATGTGGTAAATCTAGGTTATACTATAAATAATTATAAGTAATTAGCACAAATTATAAGCACAGTCGGCTGGTTTCTCAGTATCCTCCTCTGAAAATTCTGAGGGTAAATTGTGATATCCTTGTTTTTGTGAAGCGAGTTATTCATTTGTTTCCAAACACCCCCCAAGTTTAGAAACTCTGCCTGTGTCTAAAGATCAAACTGAAAGAGGGATTCCCCCAAAGCTACTGTGTGGGTGCCCCCCGCCCCCGCCCCGCAGGCTATTTGGTCCTGGAGGCCCGGTTTCTGCAAGTGACTCTTCCACAAAGAAGCATAAATCCCAACCAGAGAAATCGACAACACACTGCAGACTTCAACAGAATTTATGACACCCTAAAGGGCACCTCATGCTTGGCCTTCAGTCACTGTCTATGCTCTAATGTAGACCCCTGCCCTAAAGGGCACCTCATGCTTGGCCTTCAGTCACTGTCTATGCTCTAATGTTGATGTGTGATCGTTATTGATTCCCAAATGGCAATACGTTTCCATTCTGAATGAGGATCACTGTGATCAAATTGAAAAGGAGACCAACATGTTATATACTAAATTAATTCTGAGCGTGTTGCACAGCTCAACAATGGTCTGCAGAACACACCGGTTTTCAAAGGGAGGCTTTCTTTGTGGAGGCTTTCTTAAATCTTATTTTAAATGTAATGATAAACGTTCCTTTTGTTTGGCTTAATTTCCCACACAAGGTTCCTTCTCAGTGATTATAATGTGACTTAGGAGATCCCCTGTGATTTAGAAACAGCTTTCTAAGACTAAAATCACACCATTTGTAATAAGAAATGGGCCTGTGAAAATAGAGAGGAATATTTTGAAGGTGAGTATTCCATTAAGGTTAGCGTGCCTGATAATAAATCATTGTCAGGTGATTACGTAAAATGTTTCCATTTCCCAGTTTACCGGAACTCAAGATCTTCTGCCTGAGGAGATTCAGTATCATGAATTGACATTTGAATTATTAATCTAAAGAACATGGACGGCTTAACTATGAAGAGGCCTTTTCGATGCGATCGCTTTCTTTCCACCCCAATTTTATGTACTCGTTATGCAGGGTGGTGACTTTTTGTATCTTAGTTTTCATTGTTTGACCTGACAAAGTTCACTTCTGTTCGTTATTTAAATCTTAAAACAGCAGACCAAAGGATGAGAAAGTTCAGTAACTTTAATTCCAATGTGTGCCTTTCACTTGATTTGAACTTTTTAATGCATTGGTTCCACCAAAAGTGCTAGTTATCTTGATACAGAAAAAACTACAGTTTCATTATGGGTGACGGGTGCCAAGAACTGACTGCTGTTGTTTTTTAATTAATAAAAAAAAAAGATTAAGTTCATCCAAGCTAAGATTTTTGATCCTGAACATAACCGTTAAAAGCAACAAAATGCTTTGAAAGTAGGGTATTTGCAAAACCTCTGCGAAGTCACTAATGGGATTCCCATGATCTAATACATGTAAGGCTTTAACTGTAACCGTAAACCCACTGAAAGCTTTGGGTCTGAAAGTATGGACTATTGTAGCCAGTTTTTATGGGTTTAATTCCACTGGCAAATCCCAGTTTCTGTATCTTAAATCTCAACGAGAGCAAACTCACAACACATTTTCAAAAGAACAACGCAAAGCAAGCAAGCCCTGGGATAATAGGGCAAGAAAACCAGCCACAACCCTCTCTCAGGAACCATCAATGAACACCAGAAGCACAAAACTGAGCAGCGCTTTTAGTTCATGATATACGCGCAATTCTCTTTGAACACAGCATCAGATGAGTCATTTTATTTTCCTCTGATTAATTTCCCACACAAGGTTCCGTAAAGCACAGCACGTAGCCTTGACCGATAACTGGACCACTGTTTTCAGAGGCTCTTTATTCCTTTTTTTTCTGACATGTTTTCTTTTATGATCCAGTTCCACCACTGTTAAAAGTCAGAAAAGGCTGCCTTCAAATCAATGCATGTCGCGAAGTCACTAAAAAAAACACAACAACAAAAAACCCTGCAGGCTCTATGCTCTACCTGGGTGTTTAGAAGTTGTTCTGTTTTGTCCTGGGAACCTCCAGGGAAGTAACCTTAGCAAAGCGCACTGAGATTTGTGATTAAAACAGATCCTCTCTGTTTAATTTGTGATGAAAAGGATCTGAGTTATTGTAGCAAATGATTAAATTTATGCTTAACACAAGATGCAGCCTACCTCCCCTATCCAACATCTACGAAAACTATTCACCCAGGGTTTATACGTGGCAGGCACACAACTGTAAAAATATCAACATCAAGGATACCTACCTTGTTTCTAAAATGTCTTATTTGTTTCTTGTCTTGGCTATTTCCGGATTTTTAAAAATCAGTATTACAAGTTTTGGTATGGGCTCTTAGGCCTAATTCCACCTGACAGATAAAATTTATTTTACAAAGGTGTAATTGAGCATAATATTCATGTTATAACCAAATACATGTAGGCACAATTCGGTGGTAAGAGAGCTTTACGGTATGTATTTACACACATTCACTGACTATCCTACAGGGGCTTTCAATGGAACCAACAGAAAGTAAAGGATTTCAATCACTGCCCAGGTCTTGGCCTGGCCATTCCAAAAACGTCTTTCAAAACCACTGCTGGCTCTTCAGTTTCCTTGTTCAATGTAAATATGACTAAATTAATTTATGTCATGCCATCCATGCAACAAACATAACCTCAAAGGGTCTTTTTGTTTGGAAATGCCACGTGGACACCTTGAGTTGAAAGCACCGTCAATAACTTTTTAAATAAAAATTGCTTCAACTTTTTTTTGTTTTGTTTTCTATCCCTACGTTTAGATAGTCTCAATTCTCTTCATGTACTCAAAGTGGTTTTTTTATAAATACCTTTGGATTTATTTTTTACATAAAGCTACGCTTTTTTCAGTATATTTATGAAGTGCTCTTTATCGTCACTATTGGTTAGTTCTTGCAGAGAACGAAACCCAGATGTGAGGAATGTTATTATTGTTATCACTGTTGTTTTTTGGTTGTTTGGTTGAGTTTCGTTTCGTGTAGCAGGCACCTAAAACTAATTCCGCTTACAACACAGTGCGACATATTCCGGAACTATTTCCCCCAAAGGGAGATCCTTTTCAGTAAAGCTCAGTGAATATAGGATTCTGTCGAGAGCCTCCGCATACCGCTTTCCTTGAAAAATTCCCAGTGAAGACAGAAGATTGGAGTTAACTCAAGGCGAGAAGCACCACCGCTTCCTGAAACAATGTTTTAGGCGCTGAACCAGGTCAAGAGTTTGAACTTTCTGACCGAGAACCCAGGCGGCGCTGGGAAGCAGGAAGCGCCCTCTGGCTCCGGCGACCCGCTCCTGGGGCGCGTTGCCTTTTCCCTTTTGTTCCCACCTAGTGTCCCACACCTTGAACGGCCCTTCCCAGGGATCGCCTTCTCCCAGACCGAAAAGTGCAGCCGCCTTAGCAATCTGCCCGCCGCTGAGAATTCTAGTCCTCTCGCCCTCGGGTGGGAGGACAGAGGGGGTAAAGCGCCCGACACCAGCGAGAGAGCTAGCGCACCCCCCCCCAACCCCCCAGCGGGGCGCCTTACCGGTACAGGAATGCAGGGGCTTGGGTCGCACGACCAGCGAGGGGCACACGGAGTAGAGGGAAAGTTTCTCAAAGTAGTCGCAGGTCTCCTTGGAGAGGATCTCGTCGATCATGAAAGTCTTGTAGCGCCGCCTGGCTGCTTTGAGTTGGCCGGGCGAGGTGAGCCGCAGCTCCGCGTGGCAGTGCATGGTGAGCCGGGGC
>NW_005370991.1:19528-20610 GCF_000412655.1 Myotis brandtii
TCATCTCACTACCCACCTGGCCCTGCTCCCCCCGCCTTCAAACCAGGGACGGGCGGGTATAGGTACCTTACTAGGAAGAAGCCGAGTCCTCGGCGACCCCAGAAACCAATGTGCCCTTCTCCTTCCGGGCTACGACCCCCGCCGGCCCGGTCCAGAGGACTGCGGCCGCCCCTCCCGTCCCCTACGCTCGCTGCCCGTGCGAGCCGAGCTTCGGATGTTTGCGCCGATTGCAAACTTGACTGTCCCACGGAGATCCCAAACCATGGATGACCCTTGCCCTGTCCGCTATCCCAGTAATAAACTGTAGAAATAAAAAAGTAACCAACAAAAGTGTGCATTCCTTTTTATTTATAAACTATGCATAAACTTTTTCGGTCGCCAGCGCCGGCGTGCCCTTCGCAGGCAGCGTGTTCGCGGCATCTCGGACCAGGGACACTCCCGGCAAAGCAACTTTTGTCCCCCTTCCCTCGCCACGCCGCAGGGTTCCGGGAGCCGCAGAGACACACGCTCATTAAGCGGCTGGCCTTCTTCCTCCTGGGCGCCTACCGTCCTAGTGCGTTCCCAACCGTGTCTGGAGGAACTTTTGTTTTCAGTTGTGATCGTTGGGCTAGAGGATCTCCCCCACCCCACCCCCGCCGCCCAGCCTTCGCTCCAGGGAGGCGCCCACTGCCCGAGTCCTGCCACCGCGCGGGCCGTGCGCGGAAACCGCCCCGGGGCGCCGCGTTCCCACGGTTTGGCTCCAAATTGATGTGCGCAGGGCTGAGAGGAAATCGAGAATTAAAGATGCGGATCGCCTTCTCCGAGACCGAGTTTGGGAGCTGGTGACGTTTCCTCACTCGAAACCTGGAAGCGGCCCGAGTCGTGGCGGGGTCGCCGCAGAAGCAGGGCGACCCCACCGCGCGAGCCGGCGGTTCAACTCAGAGGGACACAGATGGGGAACTAAGCACTGAACACTTGGAGGAAATAGGTAGTAATTACCCAGACAAGGCACCTTTAAGAAACTTCCTTCCCGGGGTGTCTGCGTGCCCCTCCGTCCCCTCCTCTTTATTTACAATCGTTTTTCCTTTATTCTCCTAATCCAG
>NW_005370991.1:20992-21486 GCF_000412655.1 Myotis brandtii
CGCCTGGGGGCCAGCGCCTGGGCGACAGACTCTCCGTTCCACCTTGCGACCCGGTCGAGGCACTGAGCGTTGCCCGCTCGGACTCTTTTCCCAGGCCCTGCCGTGCGCTCACGGAACGCGCGCGCTCCAAATGAATCTCCGGGGCCCTCCATCCTTTCGTGCCCCCTTTTCCTTAACTCTTTTCTCATCCTCCTGACTACGATACCCTCTAGGTCTCTTCCCATTCCTTTCATCGCTCCCTTCTTTCCAATGTTCCCTCCCATCCTCCCACTGTTTGCGCCACTTTCGTTCTTCTCTATCCAACTTCCCCTGTCTCTTCTCTCTTCTGCCCTTGCTTCCCTTCTTCTCCCCATCTTCCATCCCCGTTTCTCTTTTTTCCTTTCTTTCCTTCTCTTCCTTTTCTCGCTCTTTCTCCTCTTGATCTCCTCCTTCCCTCTCTTCAAACCGGGATCCGGAGCTGGGCTGGCTCCCTTGCCACTGCGCCGCGGCGCGCG
>NW_005370991.1:21534-37961 GCF_000412655.1 Myotis brandtii
GAGGCTCCAGCCGCCTGGCCCCGGCCGTCTCCCTCCTCCCCGCTCCTACTCGACTCCAGGCACAAACTGCGCCCATATTTTCCTGCGCCCATATTTTCTGCCGTGTTTCAAGTCGCTAAAGAAGTAAGACATTTCGATTCAACAAATCCTTTTGTTTTCCATCGTTTCTGTTTTCTGCTACGAAGACGAACTATCTCAGAGGGGGTGGGGGGTCTGAGGACCTAAGTCCCCCGGTTGTAGCGGGGAGAGGGATTCCAGATCTTGGAGTCTGGAGCCTCCAGCGCTCCGTCCTGTATCATCGAAGCTGAGCCCTAGTTTTTTTTCATTTGTAAGTGGTGATCATAACACCTACTTCTCAAGGTTGGCCTTTCCTACATATTCCGTTCCTTTACTCGAGCAGTCCCCTTTATGGCAATGCGCTCGGCACCCCAGCCCCTCCCTCCTCCTCGCCCCCAAAACTCACTCAAGACCCATCTCAAATGTCACCCCCTCTGTGAAACGTCTGCTCGCTTCCCCACTCCCCAACGCTGTGATTCCTGTCCGTCTTAGTGGTCCCTTGACTGTCTTTTGCATGTTCATGTCACCCACTGGACAAGGAACTCCTGGTGGGCCAATCTCTGTGTTATTATTCATCTGATATCACCAATACTAGCATGTGCCCGGCACTATCAGGTGTCCTGAATTGATGAATGCGTGAAAGGTGGGATAATTATAAAATTATACAGACCCAAGCACACGATGGGACTTCAAATCTTAACTAGTTGCACTGAATTTCTTTCTCCTCCAATGAGTCTCTCCTCTCCTTCCTTGATATTTTGGGTGTTTAGCAATAGCATCTAGCAACAAGTCCCCATTTTGCCCCCACCTCTCTCTTTTCGCTCCCTCTCTCCTGCTTTCAGATTGTGTATGTGTGTGGGGGGGGGGCGGGAAGCACACCCCAGCTGTCAATCACGACCTGGGGCTTTGGTCAGGAAGAGTCAGGGGTTTAGTTTTCAACATTAATGAAGTGGCTGGAACAGCAAACATCTGCCAAAGAGACCCAAACCTTTCCAGCTGCTGGAGACCCGCAGGCACTTCCCAGCCTCCTGTGACCATACCCGGGCAGTGTCTGTCCCTGTGTCTGGGGAGGGAACCACAGAGAGGGAAGGGCCCATTTGCACCCAGCTGCTTAGGCAGGCACAGAGGGGAATGGAAATTCACACCCTCCAGGAGGTTTCAGGAGGTGAGCCCCCCACTCCCCCCTCCCCAATCTGGCACCTGCTTCCCCGGAAGGCCGAGCCAGAAAGAAGGGAGCAAGAACACCTTTGCAAAGTTAGGAGGCTCCGGGGACTAGAAACCAAAGAATCCTCGTTTCCCATTTCAGCACACACCCAGTCTCACCACTCAACTAGAGCATGACACTTAAATAAAACAAAATGGTCTTTAAGAGTCACAGAGTGGCATTTGAATGGCAACGAGGCTCTACCCCTAGAAGAACTTGCCTGGTTTTTACTTTGACCGCCCTTTTAGAATCTCCGGCGTCCTTGTCCATGTAGATATTCCGAAGCAGCCGGGACATGTCTTAAAAATACACTCATTCATTCCCAACCACCACCTTCTCTCCAAACCGGGGGTGGGGAGGGAGGAACAAAAGCACTTCTTACATTCTAGTCAAGTGTCCTTAATCACTTGTATTTCAGTCGCTAAGTTTTGAAATAGTTTCAGACATGTAAAAGCAACATAGGGGAAGCCTTGTAAGTTAATATTCCCCCGGGCCCCAGGGCCATGCCAAAGCTGCTGTCTGTGGAGCCCGGCGCTGCAGCCTTGCAGAACAAGAAGCTAAAGGAGGTGGACAAGGAGCCCAGCTCGGTTTTTAAGGATGATGTTCATTTACAAAAACTGCTCTCATACATCGCAAAGCATCCTTTCAGGAGAGGGCACCAATGCAGTCCATTTGATCCATGGCTTAGAAAGGACTAGGGAAGTCCTTCTATTCTTTCTTCACCCATCTTTCTGGAGGAGAAGGTTAAACTGGGGAAAAAAGACCGTGGCTATATATACAGAGGGTCAAACCTTTACAGGAAGAGTAAAATCACAGCAAATCGTTTAAATATTTCAAACATTTTTAAAGCTTGGCATACAGATTAAAATCGTTTGTTTTGCTCACGATTTCCCCTTTCAAATTGTGCTGTTCTAACACCAAACAGCCCTATTTCTGCCAATAGCCTGTGCGCCTCAATTATCCCAAAGATAGAGCCAGGAAAATAAAATTCAATATCCTCTATTGCGGTGAAAATAGATACGGAAGTTTGGAGTAACATTGGTTTTGACTCCCCACACACACACACACCCGCCCCCCCCCCACGATATCCCTTTACTAATAAGAAAGCTGCAACAAGAGAGAAAAGCACTCCAATACGCAGTGGGTGAGTGAAAGAACTTTTGAGTTAGACAAATCTGGTTCCGTTCCCACTTAGCCATTTCCCTGACCTCTGGTCTTCAACCATAACACGTGGGTGATGACGGCCAGCTCAGAGGTTTCTTGGAGGATCCCTGGAAGTCCGTGTGCACGGCACTCAGTCGTCATTTGCCAGTCTCCCACCACCTTTACTTCGAGTTCAATTAAAAAAGCAATTTGCTATTTTTTTAAAATCACAAAATAAAACTGCATTTGAAAAGGCATCAGTGCCTCTGCTGTTTCAGACGTGTTTGGGATTAGGTTTTGCTCGATGCTTAACACCCAGGATCAACCAAGAAATAAAGAGTGCGAGGAGCAGGCATGGGGAGTGGGGACTATCATTAACTAAAGGAAATGGCCCTGGCCACCAAGGGTCCCTAAGTGCTACCGAACACCTGGCACCCAGGACCACAGACTCCGCACACCTGCAGGTGTCAATCATTCCAACCAGCACTTTTTAGGAGACTGGCTCATGTATAGCTGTCACGTTTTTTTATTGTCTGCAAAAGAAATGCCATGATCTTGCACCCACGGGTGACGTCTCAGCCAAATTATTTCATAAAGTATTTTTTATTCTCTCCTTGGCCTCAAGCAGGCCTCAGCCAGGTTTTCTGTGAATTTCCTGTAGTTTTCCCTAACACAGGGCCCGTCAGCAACCCACAGGAGGTAGGATTTCAAAGAGAACAAGCGTTTGGTGGGTCCGCCATTCCCCTCGCCAGATACCAAGGACCAGAAGGGCCCTGCTTCAGCCAGCACGGAGCAGGACCTGCGGAGCCAGTCTGCCTTCTGAACACAGAAAGGAAAACACACTCAGAAAGCTTTCAGGGTTACAGAAATCCGCTGGTGTGATTGTTATTCTGCTAATTAATTCAGAACAACATTTTACCCAGAACTATGGGTGCAGTATGCCAATCAGAGAATGTAATGGCGTCTGCTCTCCAGGTTGTTAAGAGGAAGTTTGTACAAACTCCTGGACACAGATGCTAAGCACCTACTTAGGTCAAAGCGGAGAGAGAGTGTGTGTGTTTACTCGCGCCTGGGTCCATGGTCTGTACGCTTGTTTTGTATTAGGAATGAAGAGAGGGGAAGGAAATACAAATAGGAAAAAGGGGGGAGGAGAGAGATCTGAAAATTTTCTTTACTAAACTAATTCAGGAGAAATCCTTAATCTTCGAGGGAGGAAAGAGAAAATAGAGCCAAGTGAATTGTCTAGCCCGAATTCTCAGCCTAGGTCAGCAGGCTTTCGTGCGTGGGATGACATGTAGCCTCTTTTTCTATGACGTAAAACCACAATTTGAAGTGTTTCTTGTGATGATAGGCTTTTAAGGCAACGTTGATCTCCGTGAGCTATTTATAATGACTTTTCAAAATCACCCATAGAGGTTATCACATCGCCAATATTCTCAGAGCAAAATGGGAGAATTGAAAAAATAATATGGAAAATCCTGGTATTAAACATTCCTGTATAAAAATGTTCAAACATTAAGAAAATGCAAATGTTATCATTTGCTAGGTCATCTAAGTGGAATAAAAGTTTGCTTAAAGTTGTACATTTGGGTGTTTTTTTTTATGCCCAGAAATACTTCTTGTCACTTTGAGCAGAAGCCTCAGAGGCGGTGTTTATAGGTCTTCAAAGCGGGAGTTCTCCTTGCTGACTTTCACACGTTACAGGGATGCTCAGATCTAAATAGGCTGCAAATTACCAAAGCAAATGAATGAGATGGTGCCAATCTCTATGCATTTCAATGACAGGAGCAGCCTGCCCTTCTAATCGGGATTTGAAGCCATCACAGAACAGAGACTCCGCCATTCTATTGCCAGTCCACATTCTGATACGTGTGCTTAAGTCAATTAGTGAGTCTCTTAGATTATGTCTACATACACTACCAAAACATCTGGCCGTTTCAATCAGTTCAATCAAGATCCTGGCCAAGGGCAGGGTGGGAAATTAGTCAAATTAGTCATTTGTATAGGCAGAACAATGGGCTGTTTTCTCAGCGTAGAGAGAAGTGGGTGTAGCTCAAAAGGCTTGGGGTTTCTCCTCTGACACCAGAACACAGTCCATAGTTCCTGGAGGAGGTTGTGATTTTTATCAGTTCATGTTTGGAAGGTGTACTGACAGATCTTCAGGACAAAATGTCATGGATATGAAGATGACCTCACCATAGCCAGTCTCGAAGACATTGCTGTGTTCAATTGAATTCTGTGTTCTCAAGGTTGGGGCTATGCCAGAATTAAGCTGGACTGGGGCTCACTAAGTGTTGAAAAATAAAAGTAGCAGCACTACCGATCACACAATAGTGTGTATTCCCCTCTAATTTATTGGCACTCCTATGCCCGTGTGTCTTTACTCGAAGGAAATCTAACACACGATTTGAATGACCAAATATTGGTGAACACAGCTTTTCATCTGAACCACTGTTGCACAAAATTGCTTCTCTACGAAATCAAAATAATACAGTCCTTTCGCCTCTTATATGATGTCATCTATGGGGACGTGGGATTTCAAATCATTATCTTTATGGATTACATAGAGGCAGCCCCACAGAGAAATACATGCTCAGTGGAGGGGAGGAGAGTTTCAGGATCCCAGCCCAACATTCTGCTCATGTTACCTCATTTTCCTTTGGCCTTAACATTCTCACTCATGGGCTGAAAACCTTCTGATCTGCAATGTTCGAAACCATGATGAAATCTGTATTAAAATGCAGCTCTCACTTGAAGAAATTCACTGGAGGGAGAAAACATTTTTATATTCATTTGGGGGTCACATTAAGTACAGATAACCTGTCAGTCTAATTTTTGTGGCTTTGTTGTCTGTGCATTGATTTGAAGTATGTTTTTAAGCCATAGACAATTAAAAATAATTACTGTCATAACTGAATAATGTAAACTTGATATTAAGTCCGAGATGACTCACCCTCCCACTGAATATTCCAGAGTACACAGTCTCTTAGGTTGAAGTCTGTTACCACTTGTTAAATGTCTAACTTAATTGTTGAGTTAATTGCTAATTAATTAGTTTTAAAAAGTCTTTCTGCCTCCTTTAGGAGGGAAAGTAGCTCTTTACCTCAAGGATGAAGAAATGAAAAGAAATCCAGTTTTCTAGGTAGGAGGAAGATAATTTTTAAGAAAGAAAAGAAGAATTTTACCTAGAACTTCAGTATAAGGGGAATCTGACTTGATGAAAAACTAGAAATTATAGCTAATAGCTCAAACAGGTCCAGCAAAGGAATGCTGTCTATGTAGTGAAGGGGAGTTACATTTTGATGATTTTGGTGTTGAGATGGGAAGTTGGGAGGATCCAGACTTTTTGGAGATTAAGCAGGACTCTAGACTAAGAATAGGATAAACTAGGGACATCAAATGAAAAAACTTCTTGGGGAAAGAACTAGAACTTCTTTCCCTCTGTAAGGACTAACTATGCAAAGTTTATGCCTTGATTCATTACAGCCCAAAGCCAATGGCCTGCAGAACAGAAAGGAAGCCAGTCAGGAGGGAAGGTGTGGGAGAGACGAGAGAGAGAGAGAGAGAGAGAGAGAGAGGGAGAGAGAGAGTGTCAGTGAGCAGAATCCGCAGATAGGTTCCCGGGAACCTCAACATGATGAACAAGCTTAAAGAAAAGTGCACAACCTCAAACTCACCCTTCAGAATACACACACACACACACACACACACACACACACACACACACACACACGGCAAATAGCCTACAAGCAGGTTACTCTCCTGATGACAAACCAAGGAGGAATTTACAAGGTAATGTTGTGGAATACAAAGGCCCAAACAAAAAAAGCCTAAATTAGTCACCCACCCTCTGTGGTAATGTAAACTGGTATGACTTTTCTGGAGGGCAGTTTAGCATTGTGTCTCAAATTCAAAAGCCAGCCAGCAATCCCAACCAAGGAATTTACACCAAGGCTGTGGCTCTCAAACATGATCGTGCACATAACAATCTCCTAGGGGAGCCTGCTGAACAACTCCCGGCTCCTAGGTGTCCTCCCCCGGAGTCCTTTAGGGGTGAGGATTGACATTTTTAAACAAGCGGCCCTCTCGATTGGACTACTTTTTAACAGACAGGGTGCTAACAAGATAACAAAAGTGGGGAAACGCTGTAAGCAGGAGCAAATGTGTTACTTGTAAGATTCCTTAAAATGGCAGGAAACTGCAAATTCTGTTCCTTCACTTCTCGGAACCTCAGTTCACTTATCTTTACAATAAGTACACATGCTCATGGCATAGTTGTGAGATTAAATGAGAATTCACTTAAGTGGTTTAGGCGATGGCTGACACGTTGTGAGAGATGAATAACAGTTCACTATTATTACTGAAATGTTGAGGAGGAAGCAAATTAAAATAACCGATTGTATAATAGAATTCAAATGTCGAAACCTTGTTTATATACATATGTATATAAGTGCATGCAGAGAGACCCAAAATCATGTTCAAATGTTAACAGCGATCATTTCTTGATAGCAGGCTTTTGAAGGACTTACTTTCCTTTCTGTAGCTTTGAGTATTGTTTGAATTGTTTTACACTTAACATTCACATATTCCCCCAATATATTTTTACATTCAAAAATATAAAAGGTACTTCAATAATACCGTATATTTGCATAACACTTCAGAACGCTTTGCAGAACATTTCCAAATACCTTACGTCATCTGAGCTTCACACAGCCCTGTGAATGAAAAAGGAGGTAGGGGAGGGTGGGGGTAAGGGAGAGAGATCAACCAAAGGACTTGTAAGCATGCATATCAGCATAAGCAGACCACAGGGGGTGAGGGTGAAGGCAGAACTGGGGGGGATGAGGGGACAATAGGGGCATAAGGACACATTTGTAATACCTTAATAAAAATAAAAAACACAAAAAAAGAAAAAGGAGGCATCTTAGCATTTCTGTTTTGCACATGAAGAAACAGGATGAGTGGTTCACCTGAGGACACCCACACACAGCTGACGTTGCAGACTAGTCTCAAACACAAGTTTTTTGAGTCCAGGTTCATCAAACCTTCTAACGGACAATGTTTCCCCACTAATCATATATATGGATTATAGGATTCCAGCTTTACAAATGTCTACTTTCCACTTATCTTCCCCATTTAAAAGATGTTAAGCACTGGATGAGAATGAAATAAACTGAATATGAAGAAAGCTGATAGGAAAATATATTGCAGTCGGGACCTAGCAAAGCCAGACCTCTGCTAGAAACCGCGTTCTGCAACTTTGGTTACTAGTCACCCTCTAAATATAGACATTCCCACTCACCTGTTAGGAGCTAACAAATTTCATGATCAAAGAATATGGGTTGGTGACTACGTAGAATGTGGACTGTCAACGGGGTTTATCTGTGTTCTCACACGTTTTTCACCGTCTAGCCATGCAGCCCAGGCATCTGACGGAATTTCAGGGCCAAGCCGCCGGGGTGGCGGGCGGTTGACCAAGTCTGGAATCAGGAGAGGATTCTAAGGGTGCAGCGAGGTCTGAGTTGAAAGTGTCCCGTCGCTGCCCTCTACCGGATGGAAAGGCAGCTCAGCATCTGTGTTGTGGATTCGTGTCTCCCTCTATTGGCAGAAAATCATTGCAAAATTGAAAACTGGCTCTAGTGAGGCGCTGAGTCCTGCTCATGACTGCCCGCGGGTCTCAGAATATTCTCTTGGCATTGGCAAGCTCTGTGGTCTTCAGTAGTCCTCATTGGATGGGCCTTCCACACAGACATTTCAGTCATCCTACCAGCGGCAAACAAGTTCTCCTCTGGGGGGTCCCTTAACCTCAGTTCTGTGTCAGAGGGGTCACTAGTTGCTATTCTTTCCTAAACTCGTGCAGCAGATCAAGGGACGCTGTTTAGATTTCACAAGGAAGGCTCTTTGCTGGCCTTACACTCTAGGTTTAGTCCTAATATCCTCACTGTCACGGATTTAAGTTCTCCATCTAAAATAACTCACACAACTTGATTCTACTTCTATTAAGTAGGCAGTGATTTTTCCATCTGTGTGCCGCAAGTATTTTTAAAACATGCAATAGCCTGACCTCTTTTCCCTTCGATTGTCAAATAAAGAAATGACAACAGCCAACACAATAATAACCGTCTGGTGTGGACGAATAAAATTATACCTATTTTTCGTCAGATGGGCAAAAAATATAATGTGTTTTTGAGTGTGCTGCAGAATTTTAGTAATCTATAATAATAAAAGGGTAATGTGCTAATTAGACTGGACATCTTCCGGATGTCATTCTGGACGTCCTTCCTGACAAAGCCAGGGCCCCAGGGAAGCCAGCCAGGGTCCCGAGTGCCTGCGGGCAGGTGCCTGCGGGAAGCCGGTGCTGGCAGCCGGGGGAAGGAAGGCCTACTCTTACACAAATTTTCATGCATCAGACCTCTAGTTAGTTAATATGTGCCTTGAGATGAAAAAGGTTGAAAATCACTGGAATAAGGGCATTTAACAAGGGAGGTTGGGAAAGCAGCACATAATACAAGTAGAAAGTCTACACCAGAGGTTCTCAACCTTCTGGCCCTTTAAATACAGTTCCTCATGTTGTGACCCAACCATAAAATGATTTTCGTTGCTACTTCATCACTGTAATGTTGCTACTGTTATGAATCGTCATGTAAATATCTGATATGCAGGATGATCTTAGGCGACCCCTGTGAAAGGGTCATTCGACTGCCAAAGGGGTCGCGACCCACAGGTTGAGAACCACTGGTCTACACCAATGACAAGATCCAGGGCTGTGCCCCCCTCAGCCCCCCGTACCACAGCTGAAGAGGATGCAGCTTTAGTCCGACCTAAGGATGGGGATCTCAGCCACAAGTACAAGGTCTACTCTCCCAAGTTCGTTAGTCTCAGGGATCTAATTAGTGTATGGTGCTAGATATCTCATCTGTTCAGCAGCCTGTACATACATCTACATGTAATTATATATGTTTGTCTGCTTTAGACCCTATCTTAATGTACCCCGCTTGTGTGGGTTGGGTGCACTTATGGTAGTGTGAATTTAGAGGTGGCATCTGGTCTTCTTTGACTTAGGTTAAAGCTGAAGGTCTGAGAAAAGAGAGTGGGGGGTCTGACTCAAAAAGAAAAACTTCAGAGGTGAAATGTTAATAACAGAATAAACATAAAAAAGAGAAACAGGAAGAACTCATGTTTTCCTACCAGGAGAGAAAGCCCTGACACTGTAAACTGCAAATTCAAAACTGCTAGCGACTGTGCTATTGCCCCATACACGCCTAGGTCGGCGTTCTCTCTCTCTCTCTCTGCAGTGGATCAACCAGAGCAGTCTTGCCAGGTATGAAAAACAAGCGGGCATATGACTACAGCAACCCCTCCCCCTCAACAAAACCTTCAAAACAAAAACGCCAATTCATGTGACCTGCTCAAACTACCACAAAACTACGGACAACGATTCAGAAGCTGGCAGAGAGCGGTACTGCATTCCTAATGGCTGTTTTGCCAATCAGATAACTGAGTGTGGGGGTAGGATATTGTTACAGTTCTGGGCATTTCATACCGTGTTTCTGAATGGCACTGTTTTCTTCTAAGCCTTGCTTTAATTGTGGCTGTCCAGTGCAATTCTGTGGCGGAGAGAAATATATACAAATTGAATATAGAGGTAAATTATACTACAAATATTTATTGAGCATCCACTTTGCCCAATAATTCCCTCTCATCATTTGATGTTTCTATCTTTCTATCCCTCTCCCTTCCTCTCTCTTTAGGATCAATAAAAACATATTTAAATATATATTAAAATAAATGTGTATATATGTACATATATATAAATTTTCTAAGAGAATAGAAATTAAATGTTCTCATCAAATACATATATGGGAGTGATAGATGTGTTAATAAACTAGATGGGGAGAATCCTTTCACAACGTATATGTATATCAAATCATATTAATAATCTACACTTTAGCCCTGGCCAGTGTGCTCAGTGGTTGGAGCATCAGTCCACACACCAAAGGCTCATGGGTTTGATTCCCAATCAAGGGCATGTACCTGGGATGTAGGTTCCATCCCTGGCCTCAGTCAGGGTGGTCGCAGGAGGCAACCAATTGATGTGTCTCCCTCACATCAATGTTTCTCTCTCTCTCTCTTCCTCTCTCTCTCCTTTCCCCTTTCTCCCTCTCTTCCAGTCTCTCTAAAAATCAATGGGAAAAATATCCTGGGGTGAGGATCAACAAAAAAAGTTTACACTTTAAATATATTATAATTTTATATGTCAGCTATACCTCTAGTAAAGCTGAAATAAAAACTTAAAAATCATAGGTGAAGGATCTAACTAGGAATTTCTCCAAGGAAGACACACAAATGGCAAGTAAGCACATGGAAAGATGTTCGACATCATTCCTTAGCAGGGAAATGGAAATGAAAGCCACAGTGAGATACCACTTTATGCCCATCAAGATGCTAGGCCTGCCCTGCGAGGTCCCCCTACCGATAGTGCCTCTGAGAGGCTCACAGGGTCTCACAGGTGCTCTCAAATGAACTGGTCACTTTAATGCTCTTCCTAGAACTGGGCGGGTGGTAAACCCATGTGCCCGGCATCCTATGAGTAGCCCCTCCCATCAGGAGGGTGAGCGGGACTTTCTTTGGGGTCCAGCACATTGCGGCTGTTTTCTTCTCTCTTAGATGATTTCTCTCCCTGGAAACTCCTTACTCTCCCCTGCATTCTAACCCTAGAGTATTGATCCAGTTCAATAGATGCTCTCAGCACATGTGACCCCAGCAATGGCTTTCGCTGTGGCTCTGTCCCAGGGGTTCCCTAAGCCCACACACAACTTACTTCCTGGTCTTCCTGTTGTGTTCAGCCAAACAGGCTTCGATCCCATTCAGACCCAATGAAAATCCCCTTATTCAGGTTACTTCTGTTTGCATAAATGACTGTTTCATTTTATTCCTACCTTTCCCGGGGTTGCCTTTTTATTGTTGCGGTTCCTAGGCAGATTGGCCTTGGTGGACTTCTTTCTCTAGAAAAAAAATACTACAAATTATATTTTAAAAATATGAAAATTGTATTAAAAACTTGCATTGGCATAAAGATGAATATATTACTATTCAGAGTAATACATTTTCCTACACCTACAAGTTCTTTTTTCCTTCTGCTTTTAAAAGAAATGAAAGCATTTTGGTGAGTCTGGTTAAAATAAAAAAACCAGAGGCCAGCCTTGAAAATGCCCTGAGCAGACACTACCAGTTTAGTCATACAAGGAAGCTTGATTTAGCTCATTTTGCAACGCTAACTTGACCTGGGTCATTTCTTGCTTATGCCTCTGAAAATCATAAGCAAAAATTAAACTGTTTCCCAAGGTTGACACGAGGTAAGCACTGACCAATTCCCTATCATTTGAGAAAATTATAATCTTGTAACCAATCACTGCTTTAGGAATACGCAGTCACTGCTTTCTCACTATATAACAGTGATGGTGAACCTTTTGAGCTCGGCGTGTCAGCATTTTGAAAAACCCTAACTTAACTCTGGTGCCGTGTCACATATAGAAATTTTTTGATATTTGCAACCATAGTAAAACAAAGACTTATATTTTTGATATTTATTTTATATATTTAAATGCCATTTAACAAAGAAAAATCAACCAAAAGAATGAGTCCGTGTGTCACCTCTGACACGCGTGTCATAGGTTCGCCATCACTGCTATATAAGCTACTTTATAACAATATACCCCAGGGCAGGGGTCCTCAAACTTTTTAAACAGGGAGCCAGTTCACTGTCCCTCAGACCGTTGGAGGGCCGGGCTATAGTTTTAAAAAAAAACTATGAACAAATTCCTATGCACACTGCACATATCTTATTTTGAAGTAAAAAAACAAAACGGGAACAAATACAATATTTGTATTTGCATGTGGCCTGCGGGCCGTAGTTTGAGGACCCCTGCCCCAGGGCCTCACCCCACATTTTGGTTTGAGTGCCCTGGTTTGAAAACTGTCTTTCTTGGTGTGTGCACCAAGCTTTTGCTAATGACTACTTTGCTGATTCATTGGTTTTACTTCTGCTATTTTTGACTTTGAAAGTCCCTAGAAATACTGTGGACTCAGGACACTGGGGCCTTCTGAGGCCATCTTCGTATCCCTAGTTCACAACCTAGTATGTTCACAGCCAATAGTCAATAAATGTTTGCTGAATGAGGTAAATATTCCAGAAAGTTGTTTGGGAACCAATTGAGAGAGTAGTTTCAGAAGCAGTTTCTAAACTGTGAGTTCTACACAAATAAAAGGAATTGGGGGGAGAGAGATGCTCATTTGGTGAATGGGATTCAAGATTTCATTCAGAGGAAACACCAGAATGCTAGCAGCATTCAAAGGCAGAGCAGGAGGAACATCAAAGACAACTTTGACCCCCTGCAACATTTAGCAAAGCCTTGGACCTGAGTGGCTGTCACCCCTGGATTTGGACAGCTGTCAGGGAAAGCAGCAGGAAAGGAGAACAAACATATGTCCAGACACAGGCAGCATCAGCCTGTGAGAGAGGCTCCACAGGCCCCCTTCCACCAGATGGCAGTGTGTCAATGGGGAGTTGACAGTTAATGATTTTGTTCTGATTCCGGAACAGGGGCACCGTGTGTTTGCATTATTGCTAATAACTTTTCTTGTCGTTATCTAATGAGGATTTTTTTAAAATCAAGAGCAAAGAATATAGCCCTGCTGGTGTGGCTCAGTGGTTGAGCGTCGACCTATGAACCAGGAGGGCACATGCCCAGGTTGTGGGATCAATCCCCAGTATGGGGTGTGCAGGAGGCGGCCAATGAATGATTCTCTCTCATCATGGATGTTTCCATTCCCCTCTCCCTTTCTCTTCCTCTCTGAAATCAATAAAACTATATTTATTTCTTTTTTAAAAGAGCAAAGAATACAAAAATGAGTATGTTATCATGGTCTTTGCCTACAATTAGACTGCAGTCAAGACACGCAAATAAAAGTGAGATTTATTGATAGTCACGATACACACATTAAATCATCATCATCAATTACAAAAGACGCTTGGTATGGACTTTTCATTGAGTTGATCTTGGTGAAACTTCTTCTGAGTCTTGTGGATAGAAATGGATTCACTGGGTGAAGTTGTGAATTGTGTGGGTGGGGCCTGGGATACTAGTCATCCTGAGAATAGTCCAGAGCTGGGTATGTGCCACTGTGTTAGAGGCCTTGCCCTGCGCCAAGCACAGGCCCAGCCTCCTCCCCTGAGGACTCACAGAGAACTCCCCCTGGCATCACAGCCTCATCCTAACCTGCAGAGGCAAGTGCAGAGGCAAGGGTCTTGGGGCGATGGCACTTGTGGTAGTTTGCTAGGACCACCATAGCAACCTACCACAGACCGGATGACTTCAACAACAAACGTTCGTTTTCTCACAATTCTGGAGGCGAGAAGTACAAGATCAAGGTATCAGAAAGTTGATTTCTTCTGGGACTTCTGTGCTTGGCTTAGAGATGACCGCCTTCTTCCTTGTTTCACGTGGCTTCCCATCTATAGGGATCCGTATCCAATCTCCTCTTCTTAGAAGGACAACAGTCAGATTGAACCAGGGTTCATTCTAATGACTTCATTTTAACTTCATTACTTCTTGAAAGACCCCGTCTCCACCCTGGCCGGTGTGGCTCAGTTGGTTGGGTGTTGTCCCTTGCAGCGAAAGGTTGTCAGTTCCATTCCTGCTCAGGGCACATGCCTGGGGTTTCAGGCTTGAACCCCAGTAGGGGGCGTGCAGAAGGCAGCCAATTGATGTTTTGCTCTCACATTGATGTTTCTTTCTCTCTCTCTCCTTCTCCCTTTCTTTCTGTCTACAAATCAATTTTTAAAATCTTTTTTAAAAGTTGCATTTGAGCCCTAACCGGTTTGGCTCAGTGGATAGAGCGTCAGCCTGCGGACTCAAAGGTCCCAGGTTCGATTCCTGTCAAGGGCATGTACCTTGGTTGCGGGCACATCCCCAGTAGGGGGTGTGCAGGAGGCAGCTGATTGATGTTTCTAACTCTCTATCCCTCTCCCTTCCTCTCTGTAAAAAATCAATAAAATATATATTTTTTTAAAAAGTTGCATTTGAGGTACTGAGTGTTAGGATTTCCACATAAGAATTTTGGGGATACACGCTCAGCCTATAACAATACCCTGGCTCTCCTGCTGACTAACTGGGCGATGTAGTAATGCTAAGCAAGCCGCTCTCTGGGCCTCAGGCTCATTGGCTAGAAAACAAGGTTGTCGGATGATGTCATCCCTGTGGTCGAAAAGTCCATGATCACTACCATCAGAACAAGTGTGAATTTTGCAAGATCAGGAGCAGGATGATTTCCAAGCCAGCCACAAAGGACAATTGTCTCGGCGCATGGAATCGGCATGTGCGTGCACGTAGGTTTCTGGATGCCCCTGTACACGTGGAAACAGCTTTCGGAGGCCACTTCCACACGCACGCAGGCTTCAGGGCAACATCAGAACAACACACAGTCCGAATATATTCTCTCCATGCACATTGGTCATTTCCCCTTGCTTGCATCTTTTCGCCAATTTTGTTATATATAATTGATTTTTTACAGAGAGGAAGGGAGAGGGATAGAGAGTTAGAAACATCCATGAGAGAGAAACATTGATCAGCTGCCTCCTGCACACTCCCCACTGGGGACGTGCCCACAACCAAGGTACATGCCCTTGACCGGAATCGAACCTGGGACTCTTCAGTCCACAGGTCGACGCTCTAGCCACTGAGCCAAACTGGTCAGGGCTTGATTGCATCTTTGAAAGAAAAAAATAAAGAAGTGCTCGAAGGTCCCACAAGTGATCAGTCCCCTGGTCGTTTCCCAGTCACCCCATTCTCTCCCAAGAGCCCTCGTTCATGGGTGTGATATTGTCTCTGTATGGATTCTCCTCTCAGGCACCTACCCCTGCCCTATGTCTGCCCAGCAAACAACTAGATCAGGGCTCCATTCAAATGTTACCTCCTCCATAAACCCCCCAGACCCCCCGAGAGAGTCACCTGCTCTTCCCTCTGTGATAATAATAATAATAATAGTTTCCAACAGGCATATAGCACTTTCTGTGGGCCAGGCAGAGGTCTACATACATTATGTATAACAACTCATTCAATCTTCACGCCCATGCTAGGAGGAAGAAAAATCCTATTATCCCCATTTAACAGATGAAGAAACTGAGGCAGAAAGAGGTTCGTTAACATGACCAAGCTTCCTCAGAAAGTGGTAGAACTGGGATTCAAAGCCACACAGTGCAAATGCAGAGGCTGAGCAAGCCATTAAGCCGTAGGTTCTACACTACATTGTTTTGTAATTAATATTTGTTTACATTTCTGTCTCTCACTAGACAAGATCCATTTCGTATTCATCTTATTTCTTGCAGTATAGCAGGCCCTGGCCCATGGTTGGTAGCCTAATAGTGAATAAATATAATTATCACTCAATCGCTCTATCATTTATTGAGCTAGTCCCTGGCACCTTCCCTTCTCGCTATATCTCCCACTCCTACTCCTCTCCTCCCCATTACATCCCTGCTGCAACCTTTCTCCAGCCTGTAGTGTTACCGGGTACATCGACCTCCTGGCAGGTTATCTATGGGCTTCTGCATGGGATATGAGATCGGTCCAGATGACTTCTCATAATGACAGTCACTAGCATGCATAGCTCAGCTTCAGGTTTAGAGGTGGAGCCTGCTGTCCTTTCCAAGGTCATGAAACTCCACGGTCAACACAACCTCATTACCTCGGGCCCTGTCTGCGTTGTTCTTCCTCTCACGTTCAGGACTCGGACATGATCCTGAAGGTCAGCCTCCCCTCCCGTGGTCTGATCCCCCTTTCCAGGCCCAGCATGTCGCCCGCCAGGGTCCAGATGCTGACCCACAACAGCTGGGATTCCTTCAGCAGAAGTGACCCTGAGGCTCTGAGTGATCCTTATTCTACTGTTTGCAGTGCAAACAGGATGCCACATACCTCGAGCACAAGAGAATAATAAACCTTGCGGAAATGCCATGAAGTCCTTG
>NW_005370991.1:37989-38648 GCF_000412655.1 Myotis brandtii
ATTCCGGAGAAAAGGCGAAATTGTAATAATGATACCACCCCAAAGAAACCGCTTAGAGAAGTCGGATGCTTTTCTAACACAGAGAGACGCGAGTAAAACACTGCAAACTAGAATGGATGCCAAAAGGCGTCCCTTGAAACAGTCAATATTGCAACATTCATATCCAGATGGCTTTCTCGGGGGCAGACAAGCTATTGGAGGAAGAAGTGGGTAGGAGGGAGGGTGAGAGAGGCAACAACTTTCACACCAGGCAGGGAAAAGGAAATCTGCATTTAATTTTAAACTGTCCTCCAGGGCTCCTCACCGCTGGAGCCCGAGGGAGAACAGAGGAAAGGAAAATAGTAACATTGAGCTGCTGTGAATGTGTGTGTTCTCCTCTCTCCAGCGCTGTTTATCCAGCTCAGGGCCCTGGATCCCACAGGGGGTCCTACTGAACACTAGCTCTTCTTCAAGACCGTATGTTATTGCTGGGGGGCGAGGGGCGGGCATGTCCTGTGATCAAACTATTTCAGAAAGACTGGATTCATCACCAATTTCCATGCTTGTTTAATGCAGCGTTTCTAGACTTGCTTTCGCCTAATGGACACTGTGACTCTCCATACTGGGAGATAAGTGGCATTTCTCAAATATATTTATTTTTTAATCTTTATTGTTGAAAG
>NW_005370991.1:39036-64388 GCF_000412655.1 Myotis brandtii
CCCTCTGAGATACATCAGTCTGTTCATGCTTCTATGTCTCTGGATCCTTTTTGTTCATCAGTTTATTTTATTCATTAGATTCCACATATGAGTGAGATCCTGTGATGCTTGTCTTCCTCTGACTGGCTTACTTCACTCCAGGTCCCTCCATGCTGTCTCAAAGGGTAAGAGCTCCTTCGTTTTTACGGCTGCATAATTTCCCCTGGTGTAAATGGCATGTCTCAAATTTAGATGAACAGCTACTACTCACGGAGTGCCTTCTAGACCTAGAATTCTAAAGAATGCTGCCAGGGAACATTTCCAAAGCAATTTCTTTTACCTGTGTATCTGACCTGGCATTCAGCGGTGAGAAGTCAGCTGTGCCTTTTCTTTCTCTGCCACCCCCGCTGCCCTAAGCCCAGCAGCAATTTCCTGGCTGGGCTGCCCAGGTCTGGTTCTTCAACCTGAACTCTATCCTGCACACAACTGGCTGCCTCATCCTTCCCCAGCCCAGTCTAACTCCTCCAGCTGCCTCTGAGAGTCTACAAAACCCGCACCACACACCTTGACTCTTACCCCAAATAAGAGTATTTCTTGAGTTCTCGCTACCTGCACAGAACTGTTCTAAGCACTTTATATATTAACTAGAGGCCCAATGCACAAAATTTGTGCAAGAGTAGGCCATCCTTCCCCCTGCTGCTGGCATCCGGCTTCCCTCTGGCACCCGGGACCCGGGCTTCCCTCGCAGCCCCGGCTTCGTCCAGAAGGTTGTCCGGAAGGAAGTCTGGTCTAATTAGCCTATTACACTTTTATTATTATAGATTAGCTCATGCAATCCTCCTACGACCTCATGAAGTAGGAGCATTCTTTTGAAATTTGACAAATGGGGAAAACCAAGATGGAGAGAAGCTTAGTAACTAGCCCATGGACAGATAGCTGATAAGCAGCGGGAGAATAGTAATGTGGACCCCGAGACGTAATATACCTGCCAAGAATGAATCCTGGTGGTTAACTGGTCTCAAGTTCATAATCAGAGCCGACCAATCACTGCTGATGGGAACCTCTCACACACTCAGCATTTCAGGGGAAAGCCACAGGCTGGACTGCCAGCCTCCTGTGCTGTGTGCCTGCTATCAGAGCCGCCCCTTATAAAGGACTTCCTGGAACCATCTTTCAACCAATGGGCTTAACCCCGCCCCATCCAATTGGAAGTGTACGGCTATATTTTCATTTGCATTTTTGCTGACCAATGAGAGCAGCTCCATAAGGACCATCAGGATGTGTGATTCTGGCCAGTCAAGAGAGTGCTATCTGGACCAATCAGACTGTGCAAATTTGCATTCCTCATTTGCATAGAAGTGGGCCAATCAGGGACTGGAGTGGGAACTTCCTCTGTAAAAGCAGGCCTCCCCTTTTGTTACCCATCTCAAGAGGTCGCTGCTTGAGGTGTTCTATTCAGGAATGAGCGAGCCGTGGTTCTCATTAGGTATTATTTACTGGCAAAGGAAAGAAGACAGGGGGTTCACATCCAAAGCTCTGTCTCCCTGAAGGGAGGCTTAGCCATGGCTTATATACAATGTTTGGTTAACTACATGTTGCCAAATGGAAAAACCATTCGCAGTTGGTTACACTTATCCGTTGGGTCCCTGTCAAGCTCGTCCTGCTTACAGCTGTGTCTACAAAATACTGTGCTACGTTTTAAGGAGAATAGCATTTAGGCCCTAGCAAGAATTTCTTAGTGGTTACAATGTTGGCTCTTGCACCAAAGGGTCACAGGTTCGATTCCCGGTCAAGGGCATGTACCTGGGTTGCCTCGGTCAGGAGGCAACCAATCGATGTCTCTCTCTCACATCAGTGTTTCTCTCTCTCTTTCTCTCTCTCTCTTAATTTCTCTCTCTCTCCCCTCCTCCTCCTCCCTCCCTTCCACTCTCTCTAAAAATCAATGGAAAAAATACCCCCAAGAGAGGATTAACAACAGCAATATCAAAAGAATATAATTTAGTAAGAACTGTCCAGACCTTGACACCCTTATCCTATTTAGCACTTTGTCTCCACAGAACGCACTTTTAGTCGAGAGACTGTTCCCCCATTTTGCAAACTGTTTACCTGAATAAAGTGTCTCCTCTCTCTGCCCTCCGATGTGGGCCTTTTGTTGACATTAGTGGGTGGCAGCGAACCTTTGCTGACAGTCTGAACTTCTGCAGTCCGGCTGCAGACCAAGACCTACTCAGAGCCACCTCTCTGCCGGCCTCTGCAACCCACCGGCCTCATTGCTACTTTCTCACCAAGCGTTGCCAGCCTGGAACGTCCGCCCTCCCTGCCTCATTCCAATGCAATTGCAGGAGGAGACGGGCCAGACCTCCCAGGCTCAGGTGAACTGTGTGAGGGAGTTTGGACTGTGTTCTCAGGGCAACAGGGAACCATTAGGGGATTTAGGAAGATGCGTGATAGGTTTAGATTTGTGCACCCTCTAGAGCAGCGGTTCTCAACCTGTGGGTCACGACCCCTTTGGCGGTCGAACGACCCTTTCACAGGGGTCGCCTAAGACCATCCTGCATATCAGATATTTACATTATGATTCATAACAGTAGCAACATTACAGGTATGAAGTAGCAACGAAAATAATTTTATGGTTGGGTCACAACATGAGGAACTGTATTTAAAGGGCCAGAAGGTTGAGAACCACTGCCATAGACCCTCTGAACCGAGTCCAGCACCGCCAGGGGTGAACCTGAGGAGGGGCGGTGAAGGATTAAGGAAGACAGACAAGAGAATATAGTTGAGACCAGGTGGATTACTGTGCCTGGATGAGGAAACAGTGACCCAGCCTGTAAGCCTGAAGCTTTACTTTATAGTCAGATCACACAAAGCAAAACAAGGGGGGTGGTCAACATGTTTACAATGTTCTTGCGGGTTTCAAATCTATTTCGTTCCTCAAGCCTTGTTTTGGCAGCACTTGCTGCACCTCCCACAGCCCATTAGCTACCTAGGAACAAGGGAGGACTATAAGGTCAAGCTTAATTGTGCTCGGAGGGCTCTGCCCTCAGAGCTGGGACTTGTATGTGGCTCTGCCACAGGTCAGTCCGAGGCTTGACCCTATAGCCGCTCCCTACAACCCTCTGCAGCGGTTCTCAACCTGTGGGTCGCGAACAATGAAAATACATCCTGCATATCAGATATTTACATTACGATTCGTAACGGTAGCAAAATTACAGTTATGAAGTAGCAACAAAAATAATTTTATGATTGGGGGTCACCACAACATGAGGAACTGTATTAAAGGGTCGCAGCTTTAGGAAGGTTGAGAACCACTGCTTCTTGGAGCCCATATAATCAAACATTCTCCTTTTCATAGGAGGAACCTGGGCCCAGAGGGATTATGTGACTTGCCCAGCATCACACAGGTTATTACTGGATCCAGGTGTAGAGTCCCTGAATCCCTGGATCTGAACCCCCTCCCACCCCCACCCCCCTGTCTCATTTTCTTTGATAATGGAAATACTGGGAGGAAGGAGAGGTAATACTTGGACATTCCTAGGACTTAGAGTGAATTCCTAAGAGGCTTTCCTCCATCCCAAGAAGGACTGCACAGGAAGCTTCGCCTCAGAGGCCACTGACATCTCACCACAGGAATGCCTTCCCCACGGTCAGCAGCTGGGCCGGTGAGCCTGGTCCCTTTCCAGCTGCAAAGGGACATTGTCCTCAGGGGCATCGTTGATGCCTCTGTTCAGCCACCGGAGGGGGAGGGGGGGCGGATACAGTCTGTAGACCTCTTTTAAACCACCAGGGGTCCAGCTCCGCCTTGGCTTCAGCGGATGGGCCCCAAGTCACTGAATCATAAATCTTTAGCAAGAGAGCTCTCTCTCTAATCCAGCTTCCGGCTCTGAAGCAAGATTTTATTATTCCTAATTTTACAGATAAGGACCTGAATCCCGGAGAGGTTAAACCGACTCGCCCAAGCTCATAGCACTAGTCATGAGAACAGCCACCTAAGGCTGTTACCTACTTAGAATCCCGGAGGCTTAGAATGTCAGTGCCGACGTGATCTTGTAAACACGGGGGCCACATCTTCAGAACCCCAAACTGGGACACTTAGCCTGACAAACCCAAGTGCACTTCCAGGGGCAGCGGGCAGATTGTGGGGGCTGGGGCTGCCCCCAAAAAGGGGATTCATGGCTGTGGTTCTGACAGACCACCCAACCCAGTCTCCCTCGTTTCACGGTGGAGGCCACTGACGCCCGGAGGGGCCGACTGACTCGCCGGAGGTCGTAGGCAGAAATATTTTCTGTTTTCTCAGCTCTGAAGGTTGAGTCAACAGGGTGTGGGTGGCACCCGACAAGAAGGGGCCATTGTTCCAGCCTGCTGCTTCTCCAGTGGACAGACCTAACCCTGCGGGGCCTGCATCGTCCAGAGCGGGTGCGGCTGGGCCCTAACCACCGGAGAGCTAACACTAGAGGCCAGATAAAGGTCGGGGGCTTGAACTGTGCGGACCCGAGCAGCCAGGCCACAGGGCATCTGGAGAATTAAAGGTAGTTTTCCTTCCGGAGGGCATCATTCTGGGGAAAGTAGATGATGTTTTCTTTACATACATATTTTAAGCTGCTTTCAGAGAGGAAGGGAGAGGGAGAGAGAGATAGAAACATCAGTGATGAGAGAGAATCATCGCTCGGCTGCCTCCTGCACGCCCCATAGTGGGGATCGAGCCCGCAACCCGGGCATGTGCCCTGACCGGGAATCAAACCTTGACCTCCTGGTTCATAGGTCGACGCTCAACCCCTGAGCCACGCTGGCAGGCCTGGATGATGTTTTCTTTTTCTTTCTTTTTATGTTTTTTTTCCCTCCCAGAAACAGGCCATTAAAATGACAAGGTATAAGCTAATAACCCCTCTGGCCTTCTAAATTCTAGTGTAAATCAAGGAAACCAGTCACACCGACAAGCATTTCACAGGCATCTACATCAGCCCTGCAATGAGCTGGGCATTATACATACTTATTATGAAATCTTCCTTTGCCCCTAACCCCTGCTCCATGGACTGTTTGACCTCATTTTACGTTTAGTAAGAGAAAAGGAGGGTCAAGAATCAGGTCAAGGGCTCAGGGCAAGTCCACTTGCAGTTCCTTCAGCCTGAAGGCCCCTAACCCCTGGATCTACACTCCTTCCCACACTAAAAACAGCATTTCCTCGTGTCCTTTGCACACTGGGGCTTTCCAAGCAAGTACTCCCAAGTGGCAGATGGAACCCTTCCAACTGTCAGCCTAACCTCTCCTCTATGCAAATGCAGAACCACTCTGCTGATAGAGAAATTGCTTCCTGGAAAACCAATTTCCTCCGTATTGTCCTGCAGGCCGCTGCCAGACACCCCGCTGTGTGTGGGGGGTGGGCCCCCGACCTGCTCCGTGCACCGAGAGAGTGAAAATGCAGGGCATGTGCTGCCGAGGCCGAGATTTCGAAGACACGTTTGAATGGGAGTTGGGTTCCCAAGTCCCCGGTTTAGAAATTGTTTCCCTGACGCTTGTTTTCCATGGATCTGGCTGCTTTGCTCTGTCCAAGGCCTGGAGCTAGTCTTCTCAAAGCCTCGCTGCCCACGATACACCCGCTATTGTCAGGGTTCAACAATTATTTCATTCATCCCTCGGTTCATTCATTTTCTCTAAATTTGTCTCCAAAGAACCGTAACCCGCCATTCAAACCCACCCTCTATTCTGCTGGCAAGGAATCAAGGCGGGAGGTGAATGGCTGGATTCTCCAATGTGCTCCCCAACACTCCGTCCAAAATTAGGGCACGTTGCCGTGTCCACCATCCACCCCAACCTTCAATCCTGCCTTGGATGAAAGCGAATGACAGAGAACTTGAGAAGAGCTCATAAAAACCTGATCTCCCCGATAACATCTTCTTTAATTATTTAAAGAAAGGGACAGCCTGTTTAAAAACCCTTCCTGTTCCAGTTCTTTTGTTAAAAACTCTTAGAATCAGTGACAGCCTGCGGAGCTGAGAGGAGGCAGGGGCTGGCTGTGCTGAGGGCCTGTGGCAGGAAGGACGCTTTCCGATGTGAAAAGCACAGTAGAGCCAAAGACCCTTTGTTCAGAAGAAAGTTATGCACGCATTTTCTTTGCCCACCAAAAACGTCGGCAAAGACTCTTCTGTATTTTGGAGAGCAGGTTTGAGAAGGCCCAGAGGACAGTCAAGTCTAACTTTTATGGGAACTTGCTGGTGCCTGTGAATATAGTATCATGAACTTGACCTTGGGAGGCAGGTTCAGGGACCATGGACTGTCACTGACTGGTTAGGCCTGGGAGCAGTTAACTTCTCTAGCCTTCATGTCTTCCCCTGTGAATGGGCATTGCAATCCATAGCACTGATTTGCAGACCACATGGGAATGGGCAGCATGGAAGGGCCTAGGGAGTAGCTGATACCTAGTAAATACACAGTAAATGTTATCATGCAAATGGATAGGGCCCTGGCTGAATAGGGAAGAAAGTCAATAGAGTGACTAACTGGGCTGTTCTCACGTGGTTGTGCGGGGAATTGTTTCCTTTATACCCCAGAATATGCGTTTAAGTTCCTCACGAAAATTTAATAAATTAGGATGAGACACTGTATTCAATGGAACCTCTGGGCCTTTTTTTATTTTTAATATATTTTCATTGACTTCAGAGAGGAAGGGAGAGGAAGAGAGAGACAGAAACATCAATGATGAGAGGGAATCATTGATTGGCTGCCTCCTGCATGTCCCCCACTGGGGACCGAGGCCACAACCTGGGAATGTGCCCTTGACCAGGATCGAACCCGGGACCCTTGAGTCTGCAGGCCAACGCCCTATCCACAGAGTCAAACCGGCTAGGGCTGGGTCTTTCAATGAGAGGTCACAAAAGGAGATTCAGATGGAGGCGTGTGTCTGCCTTGCCTCTTTCCCGACCTTGTATGGGCCTGAGACTGATGTCAGCAATCGTTACGAAAGCACCTCCCTGGGCGAGGCGGCGCCTGGGTATGGTGAAAAGGGACAGGAAGATTAACTTTATTTGACAGCCTTCGGACAGAGCTCCCCGGGTGCTGGGTCCCTGTCTGAAAACTTCACAACTATTCACGTGGCTAATTTTTAAAAAAATATATTTTATTGATTTTTTTTACAGAGAGGAAGGGAGAGGGATAGAGAGTTAGAAACATCGATGAGAGAGAAACATTGATCAGCTGGGGATGTGCCCGCAACCAAGGTATGTGCCCTTGACCAGAATCGAACCTGGGACCCTTCAGTCCGCAGGCGGACGCTCTATCCACTGAGCCAAACCGGTTAGGGCCACGTGGCTAATTTTTAAGACAACTCAATACGATGGGTATTCTATTATTCCCATTTGACCATGGAGGAAACTGAAGCCAGAGTATAGAGTTCCATTTTGAAATAGCTACAGTGTGCCAGGGCTCTGATGTGTCTTGAACGTACTCCTCAGAACCCTGGAAAACAGAGCTACTGTTTCTACTTGACAGACGAGGAAACTGAGGCTTACGGAGCTCCAGCGACTTGCTTGCAGTCACGCAGACGCGTCGTGGTCTGATGTCACGGCGCTGCCCCACCTCCTAAGTCTGCAAGGCGTGCTCTCCACCCTCAGGAAGCTTAGCAAACACATACAAGTGTCATAAAACGTAGGAAGAATGTCTTAAGTCCTCTCCTACCTTCCCTTCCCCATCACCACCACCTGAGAGGACTGACACTATCATGTTGCTGTGGGTGGGGTGGAAATAACCAGACACATAGAGAAACTTACAGAAAAACCAGAAGTGAGACCCGCTCCCCACCCACCCCGCCAAAGTGTCCTCGGTCCTGGAGGCTCAATGGCCCTGACATTCGTGTCTGTCACCGCCACCATTGTGGCCCCTGCTTCTTTATCCCCCGCCTCTAGCCATTCTCTGCCCTTCCTCTTCCTTCATCTCCAAATCCATGTGATTCAAAAGAACCATCTCTGGCCCTGGCTGGGTTGCTCAGTGGTTAGAGTGCCAGCTCAAGGACTGAAGGGTCATGGGTTTGATTCTTGGTCAAGGGCATGTAACTGGTTGCAGGTTCAATCCTGGCCCCGTCGGGATGCGTGTGGGAGGCAACCAGTTGATGTGTCTCTCACATCAATGTCTCTCTCTTTCTCTCTCTCTCCCTCCCCCACTCCTTCCTCTCTTTCACTCTGTCTAAAAAAAAGCAATGGAAAAATATCCTGGAGACCTCGGTGCAGGAGGAGAAGGGTGGCTGGGCAGAGGAAGAAGGGAGGGGAGCCAAGGGCCCTGAGGGTGGGGCTCAGAGGCCTGGTTCCCTGGGAAGCCCAAAGGAGGCAGAGGGAGGCCACAGCTGATGCTCGGTGAGCAAACCGCATTGAGGCTCCCGAGCTGGTGCTGAGACCCACCCTGGCAGGTGCTTCTCCAGGCAGGACATTGCATGAGGGGGCAGGCAGGACGGGAGGATGGCGAGGACCCGAGCTGGGCGGTGGCACCCTCTCCCACGCCCTTCCCTCCAGGCAGTGAGTAGAAGCGCGGTCGGTCGGTGTGTGGCCCAAGCTGCTTTGAAGCCTGGCCCTTTGTCCCCTCTGAGGACCTGGCTGGCCAGGTTAGCCCTGGGGCGGCGCCCGGAGCCTGCCCTGCCTGACCCAGGCCTGCTGGTCCCTGGAACAGTCAGAGTGGAAGCAGAAAGCCACCTCTGGCCTGATGTTTGCAGTCCCTTCCCCGAGCCGAGGGGCCTGGGTAGCCCTGGGTGGGCTGGGAGAGGGAGCCTGAGCCAGGGCCCGGGGAGGAGGAATTCAGATGCTGGGAAAGACAGCAGCAGCAGCAGGTGGGGAGCAAGCAGGGAGTAACCGGTCTGGGACAATTGCCTAGAATAAACACTATTGTCTGCCACAGCCTATTCTGTGCCAGTCCGGGCCTGCTGAGTCGGCCGCATTTAAAGGGCCAGCGGCTGGACTAAGAGAGGCAAGCCGAGATCATTCCTGGAGGAAGACATCAGAGCACGCAATCGGAGGGTCACGGCAGGACATGAAGACAGCCGGCAGGAGCCTGTGGGAGCAGGAGTGTCAGGAGATGGGAAGGAAGTTAGAGGTAGAGCCTGGTCCAAGGTGAGCCCGGGGGTAAGGCCAGGTGACGGTTCATTCTCACCAAAGTCTGGCTGCCTCTCCGATTGTTCCGTGTAAAAGAACAAGGCGTGACCAGAGACCGAGCAGCCCCTCCCTCAATGTTTGGGGCTGACCTCACCCTACGCCCACTGCTTCTTCATGCCCTGGAATTCCTGTGCTGACGGCAGCCACCTGCGCGATCTGACCCTGTGATCCCTTCCATTTTTTTACCCACCTCCCAAGTGCAATTCTTCCCCATCACGGGAAACTCGCATCCTTCTATTATTATCTTCACTCCTCTGAAACCCAAACTGTGAAGACAGAAAGATTCCAGCGCATGAAAATCCACACTTTACCCTAAATGTCCCCGCAGTGATGTAATCCAGCTCCCACTTCCTGGGGGACGAGAATCACTGCTTTAGACACTGCATGTTGGGAAACCATCACCTGGATTAAGGGTCCATTGGCAAGTGCACTGTGGTTACCTGGACTCAAACCTGTGGGAAAGGTGCCATCCGGATGCAAACGGCACTGGCTGTCTCCTGGGAAACTGGCCCCGCCCCTCCCTGCCCCAGGATATTTTAATTCAGGAATGGGAACTCAGATCTCCCTACCCGTGGCCAGCAAACTGCGGCTCGCGATCCCCATGCGGCTCTTTGGCCCCTTGAGTGTGGCTCTTCCTAAGCCTTAGGAGTACCGTAATTAAGTTAATAACAATGTACCTACCTATATAGTTTAAGTTTAAAAAATTTGGCTCTCAAAAGAAATTTCAATCGTTGTACTGATGATATTTGGCTCTGTTGACTAATGAGTTTGCCGACCACTGCCCTAGACCAGAGTCAGGTGGGAATCGATCTGGAAGAAAGAGCAGCATTCTCTAAGGGAGGACAAAGGAGATCTATTTGTATTGTAAGAAAGACAGAGAGAGCTCAGTGGTTGAACATCGATCTATGAACCAGGAGGTCACGGTTCGATTCCCTGTCAGGGCACATGCCTGGGTTGCAGGCTCGATCCCCCAGTGTGGGGCGTGCAGGAGGCAGCCGATCAATGATTCTCTCTCATCATTGATGTTTCTAACTCTCTCTCCCTTCCTCTCTGAAATCAATAAAAATATATATTTTTTAAAAAGACAAAGAGAAAGAAAGAGGGACTGAGAGGGAGAGAAAAAGGGGGGAGGGAGGGAAGAAGAAGAAAGAGAGAGAAGAAGGAAGGAGATATGGGGACAGATACAGAGTAATAAAGCAGTGGTAGGAGCAATGCAATGACTATAACGTATCTACTATAACCTATCTACCTTTGTAGCTTTCACCTCCGAGACAGTTACAGATAAAAAGGAACCCAATAAGGCCAAAGGAAAGAACAGGGGTGAGTGTGTGTGTGGGGGGGGGGGGGGCGCAGTGAGTTATACTTCCTTTTACTTAGTTCCCGGCCTAAGACCAATCGGTCTTTTTACGCATTAGGAAATGTGTATGGCTTGCTCCGAGGGCCTACTGCTTCAGCTTCTTTACGGCGCTTCTGTGATGTCAGTACCTCCTGTGAAAGGCAGCCCGAAGGAGTGTTTGTGTTTTCCTCAAGGGCAAGGGCCCACCTACCAAGCCCAATGCAGGGCATGCAAGCACTTAACTAAAATCTCCCATTCGAAGGCTTTCCCCTGCTCCCTGCGCTGCTTTCATGTGATTGCACAGGAGCCTCCGTGATGACATCCCTTGGCTGTTGCTCAAAAGCACGATGGGCATGTCCCGTCTGGGAGCTAAGTTGCAAGTTTCCTCATGAAACCTCTTCGCAGCTTCCCACCTACCGAGGCAGGGCGCTGCCCACGTGGGGCCTGGCCCTCAGGGGCTCAGGGAAAAGCAACCTCAGAGGTTTAGCTGGAAGCTCTAGCCGACCGAAGCCACCTCCTCAAGGACCTCTGTTCTGATCATTGCACTAAAGTTTTGCACTAAAAGGAAAAAAAACACACACACACACCTAAATTTGGTGTTTGATGTCCAAAAAGGCTTTTGCAAAAAGTTTTCTTTGCCAGAAATGGGGCTTTTGATTGAGGGTAGACTCAGCCAATGGGATCTCTTGCTGATGATGTAATGCTGGGCAAAGATGTTCTATTGGTGGGTGGGCTCTTAGGTGTTGGGAGGGTGTCGAGTTTCCCCGGCAGCTTGGGGGAAATTGTCCGTGTGGCTTCGCTGAAGGTCCTTGCGGATTCCATTGTGCTGATATTTCCAACCAGGCTGGGCGTATGTTTGGCGCGCATGAAACACTGGGAAATGCAGAAACTTTCTTTGCCTCTGATGTCCAAAGCTGCTGATTCCTCAACATCCACTACTTTGCTGAGAGCATCTCTTCGACAAGGCCTGAGGAAGACGACCAGCAGAGCATCCGGAGGACCATGGGTAGGACCTGCCGTCACTGCTGGCCAGGCTGGAGAAAGGAGTCCGATGGCAAGGGTGTTGGAGAACAGGCACTGCACGCACACAGTTCCATCGGAGGAATTCACAGGCACGCACAGGCCTTTGGTCTGCTCTGCTCGGGGATGCAGCACTAAAAATAACAGAGTGTGGTCCTTCCCTCCCCAGACAGAGCCCTCCAGTCTGCCAGTCGGCTGGAGGCTGCCGCTGGTACAGATGAGCTCTGGCTGCAGTGTGTCCCTTGGTTACCTGCATCCAGGAGGCTGGGAGCACCCACCCTTCACCACATATTAAAAGGATGCCACTGGCTGACTCACGCTCTGTTATTTCAGACAGCAGGCTGTTCCTGTCCGCACCGCCTCTCCACCACACCACTGCCTTGCCCTCCGGACAATCGGCTCCACCCTTGCCTCATCTGGGAAACCTCACCTCACCTCCACCTGCCTTCAGCCCTCCCAATCCTCCAGTCCATTCCCTTCTCCCAGCTTTCATCTTTGCCACCCCTCGTCCCAAGTATGTGTCACTTAACTATGGATGTGTCAGACTGCGTCAGTGAGTCATGAATAGGTTTGTGTATTTCAGCTCTTTTGAAAAACATATCTTTATTGATTTCAGAGAAGAGGGGAGGGAGAGGGAGAGAGAGATAGAAACATCAATGATGAGAGAGAATCATTGATCGGCTGCCTCCTGCAACCCGGGCATGTGCCCTTGACCAGAATTGAACCCGGGACCCTTCAGTACGCAGGACAAAGCTCTACCCACTGAGCCAAACCAGCTAGGGCAATTTTTTATTCTCTGAGTTGTACAACTGACTTGGAAGGGGCGAAGGAGGTGTCAGGGTGGCTAGCAAGAGGAAGCTGTTTAAGTTAGGATTAGATGTGGCTGCAAGAAACATAAACAACCAACTTAAACTAACAGTAGCTTAAACAAGCAGGCGTTTATTTCACTCCCATATGACACTCCACAGAGTATCAAAGACCCAGACTTCTACTTGTTCTCCTGAGCATTTTTTTTCTATTCCCAAGGTCACCTCAGAAGGTCAAATGGTTGCTTTAACTCTAGCCATCACATCCACATTCCATCTAGAGGAGAGGACATGAAGGAGAGAGAAGAAAATGTCACTCTTTTATTTATGTTTTTGTTAATCTTCACCTTAGGATATTTTCCCATTGATTTTTAGAGAGAGTGGAGAGAGGGAGGTGTGTGGGGGAGGGAGAGAAAAGGAGAGAGAGAGAGAGAGAGAGAGAGAGAGAGAGAGACCCATTGGTTCCTCCCCTATGTGCCTGACTGGGGGCCAGGAATTGAACCTGCAACCCAGGTTCGTGCCCTTGACCGGGAATCGAACCAGCGACCCTTTGGTGAGCGGGCTGGTACTCTAACCACTGAACCAACACTGGTCAGGGCTGTCACTCTTTTAAAATGTATTGTTTTGGAAGCCAAACATACCATGTCTACTTAGTCATTTGGCCACCATAGACACAAGAGAGGCTGCGAAATGTGGTCATTATCCTCAATGTCCATGTGCCCAGGTAAAAATTGCGTAGTATGCTCTTGCTATAGAAGAAGGGAGGATGGATATTGGGGGACAGCCAGACATCTCTGTCATAAGAACCACCAGGTAGTTAACAATGTCAAAAATTATCAAAGGAAAATAATCCAACTATATGTAGTTTAGTTGCATGTAACTATAAGACACTTTCAGTCCCTCACGGAAGAGAATCTAATATAATAAACAACAATAAAATGTAATCACAATGAAGAAGTGGGCTAAGTAAATACACATTTAGTGTTTTAACCCCTGCTGGCTTTCTGAAATCAGCCAATTCCCTCTGAATGAACATGGGCTAAAGGAAAGAATGACTGGTGGCTTATTGAGCATCTTCATCATACCTGGTTTCACCAGAATGGGGCTGCACAATACAGCAGGAGCTGGGAGCTGCAGAGTCCATGGCACACTGTGGTCTAAGTCCCCAACCCTTCAAATGAAGGAGGCGAGAAGAGTAGGCTACGCACACAGTGGAAGAAAACCAGCCACCCTCACACTCCCGTGCCTCTGCTCTTGCTGCTTACGCTGCCTCACTTCCCTCATCCCTTCTCTATCTGAGGAAATGCTGCTCTTCTTTTCATTCTTTAAGGTCCCGTGCAAATATTTGCTTATCAGGTTGCCTGTTCCTTGACTCTTGAGTTTTGTGGTTCAGTTATTCGCCCATTCAACAAATACGGAGTCTATCGCATGCCAGGCACTGTATTAGGTATGAGGTGGGATGACTCACTGGTGAGCTAGACAAATCTGTGCCTGAAAATGATGCATAGCACTAATTAGATAGGCTAGTGTTGCATGTCCCCCATGTGCTGGGCTGGCTGTCTAAACGAAGGATAGAAGGCTCCCAGAGAGCAGAAACCTTATATTTTCATTAACAAACACTTAACAGAGCTCTTACTATGAGCTGGGCACTGTTCTGTTCTATGTGCTTTAAGTATATTGCTTCTTTTTTAAAAAAATATGTTTATCAATTTCAGAGAGGAAGGAAGAGGGATAGAAACATTAATGATGAGAAATGCATAATACTAATTAGATAGGCTAGTGTTGCATGTTCCCCATGTGCTGGGGTGGCTGTCTAAACGAAGGACAGAGAGCAGAAACCTTGTATTTTCACTAACAAACACTTAACAGAGCTCTTACTATGAGCTGGGCACTGTTCTGTTCTATGTGCTGTAAGTATATTGCTTCTTTTTAAAAAAATATTTTTATTAATTTCAGAGAGGAAGGAAGAGGGAGAGAAACATCAATGATGAGAGAGAATCATTGATCGGTTGCCTCCTGCATGCTCCACACTGGGGATCGAGCCCGCAACCCAGGCTTGTGCCCTGACCAGGAATTGAACCGTGACCTCCTGGTTCATAGGTTGACACTCAACCACTGAGCTATGCCTGCTGGGCAGTATATTGCTTCTTTTGAGTCTTGTAATGATCCCGTGGGTTATATATAGTCTTTTATCATCTTATTGGATGGAAAATGAACGGAAGCATAGAAAGGTTGACTTGACCAAGGTCACACAGCTAGTAAGTAGTGAAGCCTAAATGGGATCCAGGGAATCTGGCTCTAGCATGCATGCTGAACTAACATGCCATGCTTTATTATTATTCACTCTATCTGTAGTACTACTGTTTAATATGATACCTGAAATGTAGTAGGTATTTGATAAATGAGTATTGAATAGAAATGAGCGGGCTGCTCAACACGGGGCAAGTTATCCTCTCGGAGACATAATTTCTACAAAGATAAAGGGAAGAAATTGGACTGGAAGACCTCTAAGATCCCTTCAAGTTCTAAATTTGTTTCCCATTCACATACTAAAGAATCTTTTAACTCCAGTCCGGAAGAGATCTTGAGGGATCATCTGATGGAGTTTTGGACTTTAGCTTGACTCCATCTACAGAAGATAGGTGAGGATTCTTTTAGTTTATCAAGTCATTTAAGATGTCCCACTTTTTTGAGGCTAAGGAGTAGAGGATTCACAGACTTTATGAATAATGTACTATAGCAGGATAGATAGGATATCTAAAAATTCCTTCATTGGGTGGAAAAATAAAGTACTTTCCTCTTGCATGGACAGTAGTTTTTTTAAAAAAATGTTTTATTGATATTAGAGAGGAAGGGAGAGGGAGAGAAAGAGAGAAACATCAATGTGAGAGAGAAACATCCATCAGCTGCCTCCTGCACGCCCCCTACTGGGTTACCTACCCCATAATCCAGGCTTGTGTCTCTACTAGGAATCGAACCTGTGACCCTTTGGTGCATAGGACGATACTCAATCAACTAAGCCACACTGAGCCAGGGCTGGATAGTGGTTATACAGGAAAGAATTTTGGGTCACATTTCACATTAATTTCAAGAGGCCTTGGACTGTGTTCAGAACCGCTTATGTATTTGTAATAGAACACGGCAGTGCTTCTCAAACCTCTAATCTTTGTAGATTTAGCTACAAACAATACTTACATTGCCCTCAATGGTATGCTCCCAATCACTTTTTCAGATTATACATTGTTCCCCAAAGACCTAAGTGCACAGTTCCAGACCTTTGACCAAAGGCCAGCAAAATCCCCATCATCTGATCCAACGCCAGGTGAGGTCATTATACTCTGGCCAGTCTCCTCCGTCCCACAGTGTCAGTTGGCTACGTTAGCCTTCGCCGCCCCGCTCACGCCGCCTGGTAATCCCTGAACAGGCAGGACGGCCTTCTTCAGTGAGTAATGATCAGAAAGGAGCACTGAGTTGAGCTACAACTGACCACAGGGGAGAATATTGGTGTTGATGAGTCTCTGTAAGCCCAAATCAATAGCTACGTTATGCTCTCTGTGGGGTTGAAGTCAATAGGCAACAGGGCTATATACCCTTGCATTTGAGGACTTCCCATACTGGTCGTGGTTTTGATGATTTGTTTGACGCTGAAAGTTCCTGATGCGATGATTTACCGTTTCGCTGAGGCAGGAATTGGACACCGGCGCTGTGAGATTGGTATCAAGGTCGTTGTGAGTCCCCTGGGCAGTTAGTGAGCCCAGTTCACGCCTACTCTCTGAGTGTGGCTCCGTTTGGGCATCTAATAGATCTCCTTAAATTTTCTCACGACCCACTGAGATTCTTCTTCTTACTGCAATTTCAGACATGGGAGAACTATATGTTCATGTGCGACTCATACATTTAAAAATATCCGGAGGTTTAAAGGTTTATTTTGTGGGGAGGAGAGGTGGGAGCAAAACTGTAGGCACAGAGAGGCGAGTCCATAGCACATGCTTTTATCATTAGTATCTGAAAGCTCCTCCCTTGATGGATGGATTGATCTTTTCCCATGTATCTACAAGCTCTAAATGACATAATGGTCTGTGTGTATGTGTTTTCTTTATGTGTGTGTACTAGTATGTGCTTTTAATTCTTATAAATGGCATTGTGCTTCCATCTCATTCTCTTCCTTACTTTTAAAATACAAACTGTGTTTTTAATATTCATCATGTCACTAAATGTATATCTAGTTCAGTTTTTCAAACTGTAGGATTTTATTCCATAGTATGCATTTTTCACATTTTACTTATCCACTCCCCTAGTTATGGGTACTAGAGTCATTTAAATTTTTTTTTATTTTATTGATTTCAGAGAAGAAGGAAGAGAAAGAGAGAGATAGAAACATCGATGATGAGAATCATTGATCAGCTGCCTCCTTCATGCCCCCCACTGGGGATCAAGCCTACAACCCAGGCATGTGCCCTGACTGGGAATCAAACCGTGACCTCTTGGTTCACAGGTCGATGGCACTCAACTACTGAGCCATGCCGCTGGTGAGTGTCATTTTATATACATATCACTTTACATATGTGGAATTGATGCCTCACAGCACACATGTAAACCTCACTTCAGTCAGTACTGCCAGATGGCTTTGCAAGTGTTGTACCCATTTACACTCCCACCAACAATGCATATATATGCTTGATATTATTCATCACAATTTTATCTGAATTGATTTTCTTAAGTTTCTGTCTGATTGGACAATTACTTGGAAGTATTAACAAAAGAAAGATAGGGACAAGGTGGGTGAGTTATGGCCTTCCGGATCCCCTCCCCCAGTGATTTACCTCGCCATTCTCCTGTCCTCCCCTATTTCCCTTATTCCTTTCAGAGGGTTCCAGAGCCTGCTGGAGGAGAACTTCACCCCGAACTGCTTCCTTCCCTTGTGTCAGAGTTCTCACTGCACTTCAACAGGGTGCGCTCCCTATTCTTGACTATAAGTATCGAAAGTCTTCCGATTTTGTGCCCTGGCCAGTGTTGCTAAGTGGTTAGAGTATTGTCCGCTCATACCGAAGGGTCACAGGTTCATTTCCAGGTCAAGAGCATGTACCTAGGTTGCAGGTTTGATCCCCAGCCCCTACCGAGGTGTGTGTGGGAGGTAACCAATCGATCCGTCTCTATCACATCAATGTTTCTTTCTTTCTCTCCTCCCCCCTCCCATCCACTCTCTCTAAAAATCAATGGAAATAATATCCTCGGGTGAGGATTTTTAAAAAATTCTCCCAATTTTGTGAGGTTCAATTTAAGAGCTAGTTCTGCCCTAGCTGGTTTGGCTCAATGGCTAGAGCATCGGCCTGCGGACTAAAGGGTTCTGGGTTTGATTCCAGTCAAGGGCACATGCCTAGGTTGTGGGCTCAATCCCCAGCAGGGGGCATGCAGGAGGCAGCCGATCAATTATTCTCTCTCATCATTGATGTCTCTCTCTCTCCCTCTCCCTTCCTCTCTGAAATCAATAAAAATATATTTTTAATAAAGAGCTAGTTCCTCCATGAAGTCCTTCTAATTATTCTAGCTTACATGTGTTTCTTCTCATTTTGAGTGTATATATATATTCAGTTTATATTCTTGTTTTATATTCAGTTTAACTCTCTACTAGGTTCTATGTTGTTTCCAAAAAGAGAGATCAGGCAAATGAAATGAGTAACGATGCTTGGCCAGCCTTGTCCTTCCCAGAGGTCACTGGTTTCAGACCACAGCCTTCATTTGACTTACACTCTCCCAGCATCTGGGGGAAAATCAAATATTGCCAGGCGGTCTTACCTACCACCCTCAGTCAGTCTTCTACAGGGTTATAGAGCCACTTCGCTAATAGAAGAAATATATAACAAGCATTGCTTCTGCAAGGTATGCGTGCAGGCAGTCTTACAAAATTCCTCCCTCACTAGTTATGCAGAACTCTACTGACTCATTGTCTGCGGAGTTGAAAGGTAAGAGGCGGTTCCCAGGGGCTTCTGTGGAACCCTGTGCGGAGCCTCAGCCAGTTCCCAGCAGGTGCTGTCAGCTGCGATCTTTCAACAGACACACCTGCTCATTCCCTGAACAACCAGGACTCCTAGCAGAAAATGATCTCTTTCTATCTCTTTCCCATGATCCACCCACCAAAATGAAATGAATTGGAAGAAATATCCCTTCCCACCACTGTTACACTATGCTATTTTCCATTCTTACACACACACACACATCCCTCCACATTGTAACAACACACCTGCTCATTCCCTGAACAACCAGGACTCCTAGCAGAAAATGATCTCTTTCTATCTCTTTCCCATGATCCACCCACCAAAATGAAATGAATTGGAAGAAATATCCCTTCCCACCACTGTTACACTATGCTATTTTCCATTCTTACACAACACACACCCTCCCTCCACATTGTAACAAAAATTACTAATTGCTTAACCAAAAATGAATTACTTCTTTCTTATAATCAGAGCTTTGACATTATATAGGATGGCATGGACCAAGCTATCAAACTCCATGTCCCAATATGCGTGGCAGTTGGAATTTTATGACAGTCATTGCCATTAAAATGAAAGCCAAAGTTACTGAGTCAGGCTTTCTGTAATGTTTTTAAAAGAGAAATAACTCAGTTGACACTCACCATTGTCCGCTATCCATTCTTCTTTTTCCTGCCTAGAATGGGGTCGTGATGCCTGGGGTGGGAGGAGGAGGGGGTGGTGGAGACGGGAGGGTGGAATAGGTATCATTTTGGTATCATGAAGATGGAGAAAGCATATTCTAAGGATGGCTGCATGGAAAGGTAACAGGAGTCTGAGTCTCTGATGACATCATGGAGCTGCCATACCCACCTTGGACTATCTTTCTCTTGGTGCTTTGCAATGTAAGAGAAAAAAAATAAAATAAAACCTCTTAACTTGTTCAACAACAGTTTTATTTGCTACAAATAAGTATTATTTTGTTTTCAATGACTCATCCTACCCTCTCTCCAGATGAAACACTTGGTCCTAGTTAATCTGGGGCTATTGTGTCCTAAATCAGGTAGATGCTGCAAGATAGATAGACTGAACATTTAGTATCTCCTTCCAAACCTTACAAATACACGCAGATTTCAGACTGTTCTTTGATCTCTCTTCACACAATGACAGGAGGGCTGCTTGGTTGATCAATTCTACAGCGAACGACTCCAGCTCAGTCTACCTGCACAAACACTGGAACGAAAAGAGAACATTTCAATCGGTCCCCTGAAGGCGAGTTTCAGACTCTTAGGCACTGCATGGGAGGGATTGAACTTTTCACTCCTGGCGGAGATTTGGGCAATGTAGACACACAGCCTTTGCTTTCTTCCTGAAGAAGATACCAAATGGCCAAGAGGGAAGCTCTGAATTGTTATGATGAGGGAAAAGAGACCTGTATCTCTATATTACAACTGCATATTGTTATCAAGAATGTCAAGCTTCCTGAACGTTGACGTGGTATTCCAAGAGGAAAGACTGCTTAATAGAGATTTGGAAATTATCTGTGGGAAGAGATTAACTAATTTAGTAAGGAAATGGGTTAGACTAGGGTTCTGAGTCAGTCAGGAACTAACCCTGGTCTAAATAAGAATTAGATACATTCTTCGTGTGGCTGTTACCAGAGAGCTTTGACTCTCATTGAGACCACCCTTTGGTGTGTTTTTAAAAAATATATTTTTATTGATTTCAGAGAGGGAGAGAGAGAGAAAGACATCAATGATGAGAGAGAATCATTCATAAGCTGCCTCCTGCACGCCCCACACTGGGGATCGAGCTCGCAACCCAGGTGTGTGCTCTGACCGGGAATCGAACCGTGACCTTGTGGTCCATAGGTCAATGCTCAACTTCTGAGCCACACCGGCTGGGCCATGCTATGGTTTTTATTCTATTACCAAGAGCCCTAGGGTCGGGGTGACTGGTATCCCTAACCCAACCCCCAATAGTGACACTGCCAATAGTAAACAAGAGCTATAGGAGATCATGTGGGAAACTAGTCATAGAACTAGAGCAGAAAGGAATCTGAGTTGGATCATCTTCATTTTTACAAAGAAGAAAACTCATCCAGGGTGCTGTTGTGGATGAAATCTCAGGTTTCTTGATTCGTTCAGTTCCACGTTCCTCTGGTACACCAAAAGGCAGTATTAGGAGAGTAAAGAAAATATAAATACTGAGGTGCTACAACTTTGTGTGTCAACAATGTATATGAATTTACTTCTAAAAACACAGGAAAATAATAAGGAATTTTTTATAGACTTATAAGACTTCACCAAAAAAACCAAAATATTCCCCGAAACAACAGTTTCATTTCGGTGTGAAGGACTAATACAAATGGTATGATCACTATAAGAAATCCTTCACGCCACCCCACCCCACCTTCAGGGTTGTGGCCAACAGAGTTTAAAGACAAAGAGTTGGCTTAAATGGGAGTTGAAGCATAGCATTACTAGGGCTTGAGTGATGACTAGATTGGAAAGGGCAGGGCTGGGCAAGAGGGGAGAGTCAGTTCACTGGCTGGCAGGAGTGGGGGGCGGGGGAGAGACAGAGAGAGAGAGAGAGAGAGAGAGAGAGATTTGTTGTTCCACTTATTTATGCATTCATTGGTTGCTTCTTGCATGTGCCCTGACCGGAGATTGAACCCACAATCTTGGTGTATTGGGACTACACTCTAACCAACTGAGCTACCGGACCAGGACGTATATTTTTAGGCAATTGACTCAAAGCAAAGGTATTTTTAAATAGCTCAATCTCCATTTTCACCCAGTTCCCTTCTCCTGTTAATATACCTCAAGCCTTGAATCCTCTACGTATTGAAGACAAATAGGTGCTCTGTTTGATACTTACATGCCAACATACCAGCTGATTATTATATTAAGCAAGTCTATATATAACCGCTGTACTGCTCTTGAAATTTATGTGGCATCTCACACAAACAAACAAGCAAACAAACACGCCCCTGCTGCGTTGAGAGGGAAAAGGAGGTGCTTTTTATTTATTTATTATTTATTTTTAATTTAAATTCTTGATTGTTTAAAGTATTACATGGGTCTCCTTTTTCCTGCCTTGACCTCTCCCCGGCCGCTCCCACCCACCCAGCACATGCCCTCACCCCCCTACTGTCTGTGCCCATTGGTTATGCTTATATGCATGCATCCAAGTCCTTTGGTTGATCTCTTAGAACAGCGGTTCTCAACCTGTGGGTTTCGACCCCTTTGGGGGTCGAACAACCCTTTCACAGGGGTCGCCTAAGACCATTGGAAAACACATATATAATTACATATTGTTTTTGTGATTAATCACTATGCTTTAATTATGTTCAATTTGTAACAATGGAAATACATCTTTTATATCAGATATTTACATGACAATTCATAACAGTAGCAAAATTACAGTTATGAAGTAGCAACGAAAATAATTTTATGGTTGGGGGTCACCACAACATGAGGAACTGTATTAAAGGGTCGCGGCATTAGGAAGGTTGAGAACCACTGTTAGAAGGTGCTTTTTTTTAAAACTATATTTTATTGATTTTTCTACAGAGAGGAAGGGAGAGGGACAGAGAGCCAGAAACATCGATGAGAGAGAAACATCAATCAGCTGCCTCCTGAACAACACTCCCCTGTGGGGGTGTGCCCGCAACCAAGGTACATGCCCTTGACCAGAATCGAACCTGGGGCCCTTCAGTCCGCAGGCCGACGCTCCATCCTCTGAGCCAAACTAGTTAGGGCAGAAGGTGCTTTTTAAAGCTGGGCGTGCACTTAGAGGAAGCGCCTGGAACAGGACACACTCACCATTCCTGCTGCTTTCTGCTCGGTGCTCTGTCCAGGTGAAGGGAAGGGGCCAAACAGACAGCATTCCTGCGTCTGCCAAATGGCCCTGGTCACTGCGTCGGCCTTGCCAAGCTTGGGCTGGGCCCTCCCCATAGAGTCTGCGGAGCTGAAAGCTGAATACAGAATACTTTTCTATGCCTCTTGCCTGGGGAGCAGGCTTGTCTGGCCCAGATCACACTTGAATAGATGAAAAGAATCCGTTTTGGCCTTGGCTGGAGGCCTGCAGTGGAGGCCACAAAGGCGCTTGCAGACGCAGGGGAGTAGAAGGGCCGCCGAGACAGAGGAGAGAAGACTTAGGAACCTGTGAGAAGAAATAAACAAATTCACGAGAATGTTTCCAGCTGATGTAGATGATGAGTTATGCAAATGGCATGTGGAGAAATGAAAATTGCAAAGGAACTACCTACGGCCTCCTTTCGCTTGCTGGAACCTGTCTCCCAGGCTCTTTAAAAAAAAAAAATCTAGATAAAAAGAAAGTTATCAGCCCTAAAAGGGGGGACCCTGGGAGATGAGAAAAAGCATCGTGAGCAAGACAGATTTCTCCTGTGAAGCTTGATCCGAGAATCCAAGAGTTTAACCCACGTGGGAGAGATGCCTGTTCATGCATGATAATGATGTTGGGAAACCCAGCGGTGATTTTTATCAATGTGCTTTGTTTGGTGGGTAATTCGGAGAACAACTCCCTTTGTTTAAAAATTGTCTTTAGAATTGCTGGAAAGTCCAGTCCTTGCTCTCTTTCTATTCTGGTTAGAACCAATGAAATGGGATTCTCACAAATGAGAAATGACAGTGCCCAATGTTCCTGCCCTGAGAGCTTTGTAGACTACAGGCCCAGGGCCCTAGCTCCTGGTTTGGCTCTGTGGATAGAGCATCGACCTGCGAACCAAAGGGTCCCGGGTTCGATTCCGGTCAAGGGCACATACCTCAGTTGCGGGCTCCTCCCTGGCCCAGTCCCTGGTCAGGGCATGTGCAGGAGGCAACCCATCGATGTGTTTCTCTCACATGGATGTTTCTCTCTGTCTTTCACTCTCTCTAAAAATCAATGGAAAAATATCCTTGGGTGAGGATTTTTAAAAAATAAAAAATAATACAGGCCCTAACCGGTTTGGCTCAGTGGATAGGGCATCGGCCTGCGGACTGAAGGGTCCCGGGTTTGATTCCGGTTGAGAGCATGTTCCTGGTTTCGGGCACATCCCCAGTAGGGGGTGCGCAGGAGGCAGCTGATCGATGTTTCTCTCTCATCGATGTTTCTAACTTTCTATCCCTTTCCATTCCTCTCTGTGAAAAATCAATAAAATATATTTTTAAAAAAATAATACAGTCCCAGGGATGGTCAGGAGAAGACTCCTGTATCCCTAACCCGGGATGGAACAAGGGATTGGGGTCTGCAGACCCGAACTCCTAAACTCAGGAGTAAGCTTGATCTTCAGTTACCAGATTGAATACTTTTCGCTGTTTTCAAGTGGCAGGAAACAATGTTTTGGGAGAATGAGTAGACTATCAGGACTGTCTATCACAGGCCAGCAGGCGAAACCTCTTCTACCTGCTCCCTCCAATTTATTTTCTCCTTATTCCCTGTATGCCTGTTTCTGAACTTTGCTGTTGGATAGCAAAGTCCCCTGCACCTGGACAGGGTAGTGTTGTGGAGTGTCTGGCACGGGGACCTGAACTCCTCTGTCTACACTGGGGATGTATATTAAAACCCAGATTCCCTGGCCCTGCCCCCAAAACCAGTGAGTCAGAATATCTGGGAGGACTGTGCATATTTAATTATCTCAAGTTTGAGAAGAACGAGGGCTCTGAAAACACAAAGACCGGACCTCAAGCCATTGTGTTGCCAGTTCCCGTGTGATCTTAGACACATGATTTTACCTCAGTTTTCTGGGGTGCAAAGCAGGGGTAATTATACCTATTCAATGTTGTTGTTGTGCCTGGCGTGGTGGCTCAGTGGTTGAGCGTCGATCTACGAACCAGGAGGTCACGGTTCCATTCCTGGTCAGGGCACATGTCTAGGTTGTGGGCTCTATCCCCAGTAGGGGGCGAGCAGGGGGCAGCTGATCAATGATTCTCTCTCACCACTGGTGTTTCTATCTCTCTCTCCCTCTCCCTTCCTCTCTGAAATCAATAAAAATACATTTTTAAAAATATTGTTGTTGCAAGTATGAAGCACCGTATTTTAAATTAATGTTCACAGTTTAGCAGAGAGCAGAGTAAGCATTCCATATAATTAGTGACAGTGTTTGCTGTCACCTTGATAAAACTTCTTCAAGATCAGAGCTCCCTGAGTGGCTGCGGATCCACTGGCTTACCCTCACAGGACTGTCCCCTTTAGCCCTCAGTAGCAGGCCGTCCCCACAAGCCCTTGTCCCGAATATTCGCCCAGGACAGCTTTCCCATAGCTCTTGCCCCCTCTGTGCCCTGCCTTGGTTTTCTTGTCTCTCTGCCCCGCCAGCTCTGCTCTCTGACCTCCACATCTGCTGCTTTGCTCAACTTGGGGGCCTCTCCAGACTCCCTCTGCTGACTCATGATCCTTGCCTCTCTTGAATCTGCGTGCTATCTTCATTTTAGCATGACTCACCATTCTCTGTAAAAGACTCCCCCATCCATTCTCTTTCCTGTGAATCTCCCAATGGTGCCTCGGACTCCTCAATCCCTCCGTCAGAGGAAGGGAATCCAGACGAACCACAACTTCAACCCAATCTCTCTGTGAATGGACACAGAGCGGTGGAAAACAATATTGACTTAAACACACTGGCCTCCCGGACTGAGAACCTTTGCTCCTTGCTCCGCTTTGTGAACGCCTCTGTATTTCCTTTTAAACTCCACGCCACCCCTTTGCCTTTCGAAGGTGAAACATGGGCTTGTGCGGAGGCCTTTCAGGAAAGAAGGGGTGCTCAGGAGGGGTGTGTGAGAACAATCAAACCCGCATTGTGAGCGCGACAGCTTCCAACGGAAGGAGTTGGTTATTAACTGCTCAAAACCTGAAATGCCAGGTATGTGTGAGTGTGAGTGGGCGGTTATGATTTCTCTCTCCCTCATTCTCTTTGCGTGAACTTCTTATACTTGTTAAGCCTCAGCAATTGGGTACTCTTCCCGAGAGAGCACTACTAGAAAAGCAACATGTCTAGCATAGTTGTCCTTCCTTAATGGCTGAGTGACAATACAAGCATAGGAAAGGAGCAAGAAGTCACAATGTTCCTGTAGAACAGCGGTTCTCAACCTGTGGGTCGCGACCCCTTTGG